>NC_142751.1:11600008-11900008 GCF_051943395.1 Hippocampus bargibanti | reverse complement strand
CTTTCATCAGCATTAAACACTTGATGAGGAACGTAAACTTCTTCTTTCACCATCTTGAGGTGCTTTCTCTGCGCTAATTTTATCTAGTTCTTCATCAATTGTGTTCTGTTTAGCGGGGTTGATTTTCGCATCAAGTTTACAGATGGATTGTGCGGGTTGTTTGTGGAGCCCGATTGATGGGATATTTTAACCTTGCTGTATACACTCTGCTTTTGAACTATCAAAGTTGAAACGAGTCCAAATTTCACAGTTTTCTATCCATTTTATCACTCTCTCTCTGTCGTCTGCCTGTCTCTTTAATGTTTAACCTCCCCCCCACCCGCCCTCACTGCTGCATTATTGACCAATAACGTGGCTTTAACCGAATACTGGGGGTGGGGAATAGAGGACAAAAACAGTCGGCTGCCATTTTCTTGTTAGGAGAATGGGCTCGTTCCCGAACAACACATCACACATTGTGGCGCTCCGTGTGTATACCGAAAAATAGTTTGTATGCCAAGGTAAAATTTTCATAAATTTAACGTTCGTAAACCGAAAAGTTTGTAAGCCAAGGGGTTCTTAAACCGAGATATCACTGTACAAATGATGGCTGAAGAAACCATTTCATCGATATCTTGACAGCAATTACTACTTTCCTATTGATCTAGGTCTTTGGTCGCATCTTCTGTGATTTTATAGTGTTACAGAAAGCTCCCAAAAAGTCACCAACGTATCCCCACAACCCCCCCCCCCCCCAAGAAAATAGCCCGATCAAAATGCCGATCATTTTTAAACCATGAATTTCACTTTTCTCCGAAACTATGACAGTGAATTTATGTCAGCTGTGCTCCCTTCCCCACTCATCCGCAGTCTTCATCGGCAACAATAAATCTGCTTGAGGACATACGGGGATATATGGAGTGCTTATCTGGCACGGGGGTGTCACAGTGCCGACATTCAGACTCTTATCACAAGATACTCTCACACACACATGCCCACACATGCACAATAGAGTATATGGGTGTTTTGAAAGGCGCTTGAAATAAAATGTATTATTATTATGGGATCTGTGAAAAACAACACCCTCACAAATATCTCACCCTACAGCACAGATGTCAAAGTCAAGGCCCGCGGGCCATATCCGGCCCGCCACATGATTTTTTTCGGCCCGCGAAAGCAAATCAAACTTGTTAAATTCCATGATGATTGCTAAAATCTGAGCCAAAATTTCATATTTTTGGATGTCAACCACAATAAAAGTCATTATTCTTGACTTCAGATTTGAAAACGAGTTATTCATTAATTTGCTGTGTGCTCTATATGTTGTATATGTATGTATATGTATATGTCTATATTTGAAGGGATTTAAACATTCTAATGGGTTCCCCAAATTCATAACGGCCCTCGAGAGGAAACCATAACTACAATGTGGCCCGCGGCAAAAAATTACTTTGACACCCCTGCCCTACAGGATGCAAGAAGGGAAATACTCCGGTGCGCCTTATGCACCGGGAAATACGGTAAATTGGAAACCATTTTTTTTTTTATTTATGTATGTTTTATTTATTAATATTGTATCATTTAGTAATTTCTTTGTTTTATTTATTGATGTTTTGTTGTTTGTTTGTTTATTAGTTTTTGTGTATTTATTTATTTATTTGTGAAATATTTGTTTATGAATGCATTTAATTGTGTTATATTTTATTTATCTCTGTGTTTATTTTTATTTGTGTTTTATTTATATATTCATTTATTTATTTCACCATCCAATCAGATTTCACTTTACCGACGCACAATCTCATCCTCAATGTGAATGAACAAACATTTTTATTAAATTCTAACGTCTTGTTGAAGAAATGATTGACAGACAGTTCATTTGCATGCCACAAGATGGCCCCCAGAAAATCGAGCACGTTTAAAAAGGCAAAACAAAAACTAGCTAATATACAGTAAAGTCTCGTTATATCGATATCGGATATATCGATAGTCCCGGTTATATCGATAATATTTCTATGCACGTACGGAGAAAATTACATGCAAACAGGGTCGGATATATCGATAGTCCCGGTTATATCGATATTTTTTCGGACTTCCTTGGATATCGATATAACGAGACTTTACTGTATTACCATGACATATTCAGGTTGCAATTCACCACACATTAACAGCAAAGTAAACAAAATGCGACTTCCCCGCGCACCCCCTCACAACCATCAGCGACGATGGCCATGGTCACAACCGCCCCTCGCCTCACTCAACTTTTCATTTCCCAGCCATCATCTCAGGAAGGCGGTGGTAGGCGGGGGTGGGGGGTGAGGTATGGAGGCAGAGATAACATTAGAGAGACATCACAGAGAGATATGTGGCCGCCAGAGAGATTATTCAGCGCCGCAAAGGCAACCCAGGAGGCAACCTCTGTCAGACATCAAGGCTCCACCGTGTCCGCACAGGACAGGGAAGGTGGAGGGGGGGGGGGGGGGGACATAAGAGTACGGACGAATTACTGATGCACTGATAAACTCCACTTTTTGCCTTTTTTTTTATTGTTGTTTTCCTTCTCGACAATCATCACGTCAAAACAGAGTTGAGTTGAGCATTCAAAGGGAGAAGTTTCCCGTGCCCATGGTTGTGGTGTTTAACTGCCGCCGCGAGTGTTCGCTTGCGTTTGCGACGTATGCGATTCAAGACACAGAGATGAAAGGGAGTTGTAATTACAGGGAAGCAGCGTAACTGTCGACTGCACAAGTATTGGAGGAATGGCACAAAGTGGGCCAAGAGCCTCTGGTCATTTGATTTTCGGTTGGTGCGTATTGTATGTATTTCCAGGTTGAGAGACAGTCACAGAAAAAAAAGCACAGAGGAAGGAGAGTAAATCCGAAACTGGGCGTTAGCTTGTAACGTCATTTCACCTGAGTTGACCTCTGAACTCTGAAATGTGATGTAACCCAGACAACCTAACTGCTGATGCGTGAAAGTGTTTGCCATGAGTCATTCCAATTTCTAGCACAAAAGAGTATAACTAACTAGCTAGCTAGCTAGCTAGCTAGCTTGGAATGGAGTCTTAAACAACAAGACTTAGTTGTTTTATAAATATAGATGTTATAAATAAATATAATATATAAATATATGACTGGCTATCTAGCTCACTATCTATCACTATAGCTTGTTGGCTCTCTGGCTAGCTACAGTATCTATTAGCTAGCTTGCTAGCTTACTATGTATTTCCAGGTTGAGTGAATGCTGGCGCGTGTGGCCGCCGCTGCTCAGCCACAGAAAAACTTATCCTGTGACAGTAAAGTGACCTTGAGAGTTTTGAAAGGCGCTTCTAAATTAAAATTATTATTATTATTATTATTATTCACATTTTGAACATATTCAGTCATCCTTTAATCTGCCACTTGAGGGAGCCCTTATTATTATTATTATTATTGTTATTATTATTATTTAAATATTCAACAGGGAACATGCTTAATCAATGTGTAGGGCTAGCCTGTTAGCTAGCTGCTTAATCAAGATGTAGAACTAGCTATCTAGCTAACTAGCTAGGCCTACACCTTAATCAAGCATGTAACATAGCTAGTTAGCCATCTAACTAGCTATCTAGCTAGGCCTACACCTTGAATAAGCATCTTCCCAGTTGCATATTTATCATACATTTATAAAATGACTAAGTGTCGTTGTTTAAGACCCTATTCCTGATTGAGCAGGTGACGCTGCGGTCGAGCTCATAACCCCTCCACTGCTTTTTAGCTCGCAATGCGGTGGAAAAAGCCACACAAGGCTTAAATTTGATACATTTTACACGGTTCGAAGATTAACAGTACAAAACAGTTGGATGATTAATAATAATAAAACATTTATAGCAGGCGTGTCAAAGTCATTTTTTGCCGCGTGCCACATTGTATTTATGGTTTCCTCTCGAGGGCCGTTATGAATTTGGGGAACCCATTAGAATGTTTAAATCCCTTCAAATATTACATATAGAGCACACAGCAAATTAATGAATAACTCGTTTTCAAATCTGAAGATAAGAATAATGACTTTTATTGTGGTTGACATCCAAAAATATGAAATTTAGGCTCAGATTTTAGCAATCATCATGGAATTTAACAAGTTTGATTTGCTTTCGCGGGCCAAAAAAAATGATGTGGCGGGCCGGATTTGGCCCGCGGGCCTTGACTTTGACACCTGTGATTTATAGTATCATTCATGTATTTATTTTTTTCTCCGCATTTAGCAATCACACCAGCAATATTTGAGAGCGGAGAGAATTGCTTGATTTTTTTATTTTTATTTTTATATACTTGGTGAACTTCCTTAACCTCCTTCCTTTTTTTCCCTCTAGTGGACGACGATTTCATAGGTCTGAGCGAGCTGCCGGAAACCTTCCCCTCAGACCCGCCCGAACCGCTGCCCGTCTTCCTGATGGAACCGGAGGAGGCCTACATCGTCAAAAACAAACCCGTCAACCTGTACTGTAAGGCTACTCCTGCCACGCAGATCTACTTCAAGTGCAACAGCGAATGGGTTCACCAGAAGGAGCACACGGTGGAGGAGCGTGTGGATGAAAACTCCGGTAAGGAGAACCACTTCCTGCGTATACAGTGGGGCCTCGGTTTACGAACGCCTTGCGCTTATATATATATATATATATATATATATATATATATATATATATATACAGTAAAGTCTCGTTGTATCGATATCGGATATATCGATAGTCCCGGTTATATCGATACTATTTCTATGCACGCACGGAGAAAATTACATGCAAACGGGGTCGGATATATCGATAGTCCCGGTTATATCGATATTTTTTCGGACTCCCTTGAATATCGATATAACGAGACTTTACGGTATATATAATTTTTTTTATACATAATTCGACTCTGGGGGGGGAAAAACACATCCAGAATAAGGTAAAATAGTAACTCAGATGGCAATCTTGTTTTTTTTCCCCTCTGAATTGTCAGCCCCTGAAGGTACTGGCGCTATTACACCCAACAGTGTAGGCACTGATTGGCTACATTCAGCTGCCGTAATAGGAAATTTTGTTTCTTTCTTTAGCCCCCCAACAGGTACAAATCATTTGACATTTAGCGTGTTTTCATCCGGCTGTTTCCTCCCCCGTACCCATCAACACGCACATTCATACATCGCCGTTGCACTGTGGACCTCTAGATACGCTTCAATCCGTAACACGCACACAAAGAAGCAGATTCAAAAAGTATGTTGCAGCCAGAATATTAAAAAAAAAAAAAAAAGCAAAGGCGTATTGAAGTTTTGCCCTTTCACCTGAGATGTTACTTGTGCTTTATGTTCCTTATTGTTATTGCGAAGAAGGCGTTTGAAGGTTGCCGTGTTTCTTTGGCTTTTTGTGTCAAAGGGGTTTGCGCTAAAAGCATCAACACAAAACAACAGCCCACGCGTCAGCGTACCGAGACCACCCGTTCCAGGCCCACGGGCAACTTCCTGTGCAGATATTCATTCATTGATGCTCTTTATCACCCCCCCCCCCCCCCCCCCCACCGCACAAACACAAATAATCACATATTGGCTAACTTTGCGTTTGGCACACACATTACAAAGACAAGTATGGATTTAAGATATAATTGTGTAAAACGTTGAATTTATTATTTTTCAATGCAACTCAAACAGTACAGAATGCATAGTAATATTTTTCATAATAATACTAATAAATAATAATAAGTGACATGAATCAGTTCTAGATGAAAAAGGAGAGAGGATCAAAGTGTCCTTTTCAGCAGTGGATCTTGGGTATTTCAGACTATTATTAGAGTTTGGATTCAGACAATAATAACAATACATTTCATTCATAAGCGCCTTTCAAAACTCTCAAGGATACTTTACAGTCACATGATATTTTTTCTGCGAGTGAGCAGCGGCAGCCACACGCACCAGCGTTCACTGAACTGTACATGTCATTTAAATATGCAGTTGATATCTTTTAGTATTTGTTTCAGTAGCAAAAATCGGTGCCATTTTCATCCCTGCGACAAGTACAACTGTGTGAGAAAATGTACTTAAAAAAATATTTTCCGGTGTATAAGGCGCACACGAAAGCCTTGATTTTCTTCAAAAGATGAGCCTGATACGCAAGTATGCCTGATATTTACTCATGTAGAAAAAATATTAGGTAAGCACAACTTGTACCGTATTTTCCATTATATAAGGCACACCCCTAATGAATGGTGTATTTTCAATGTTTTTCCGTATATAAGGCGCACCTTCAATGAATGAAAAATGTTTTCCAAGTATAATACAGTGATACCTCGGTTTACGAACCCCTTGGCTTACAAACTTTTCGGTTGACAAACCTATCAACCCAGCTAAACAGAACACAATTGATGAGGAACTAGATAAAATTATCACAGAGAAAGCACCTCCAAGGGATCATTCCTCAAGATGGTGAAAGAAGAAGGCTACGTTCCACATCAAGTGTTGATGAAACCGGCCACTCCATTCCATCAAGCCATCAACGACCATCACAAAGGTAAATAAAACGACTTTATTATACAGTACAGTTTATTTCTTTAATTATAATACCATAGCACATTTATTATACATAAAATAAGGTATAGTTTGTGTAGTTTTAAGGCTTAGAAAATTGGAAAGTAGAAAATTATGTTTTATGGGCACCTGGGAACGGATTATTCTCATTTTAATGTTTTCCTATGGGAAATTAATTTTTGCGATACACACTTTTCGCCTTACACACTCTGTCTGCGAACCAATGAAGTTTGTAAGCCAAGGTATCACTGTGTAAGGAATGACATTTTTTTTCCAAGTATAATATATGAATATATAAAAGTTTTCCAAATATAAAGTACACCACATTGTGTAGGTGCTAGAGTCGAGGCTGGATTTACGCACTACTTCTCCCCTAGTGGTAAATGAAACCTGCTGTGGCTCAATATTACTTGACATATAAGGTGCATCTGCATATAAGGCTCCGAGTCATCTTTGGAACAAAATCAAGACTTTTAGGTGCAGCTTATACACCGGATAATACGATACTCTATTGTAAAGAAATTGAGCTAAAATGAGATTTAGACCGAATTACATCAGTGCAAACATAACAAACATACCTAAAAAATGAGAAAACAAAAGCCTCCAGGGTAAAACGACAACTTTATCCGAGGATGAGAGCGATGGCCGCAAGAACAGCCAATTGGAGACTGTGGAGTACACAATAATAGTACAACATTCCCACATCAGCATAACCAGCTTGACAATCGTGTCATGAAATGATTCGGTGTTGTTTGGTCGACCTAACATCAAAGTCGCTCCGAAATAATGCAGCCGCATCCGAACGTTTCTTTGGAGAGAGAAAGTGACCAAACAGAATCCGCTCATCTTTGTGGACGCCAGTGGGCAAAGTCACGATACATCATGTCTGATTCCAAGCTTGTAATTGTCTTCTTTTCTGCCTGTCAGCGACTCTTGGCAGTCTTAACATTGCCTGTGATTTAAAATGCAATTACACTGCACAGCGTTTTTGACCCGTGTTTGAGCAGGTCTTTTTTTTAATTGGTTGGAAAAACAGGACTTACTTGTTGCTTGTTTAGCAATTAGTGTTGAGGATTCTATTTTTATTTTTTTTTAATGTACAGTGATACATTAGCTTACAAACTTAATTGGTTCCCAGACAGAGTGTGTAAGGCGAAAAGTGTGTATCCCAAAAAATAATTTCCCATAGGAAACCATTAAAATGAGAATATTCTGTTCCCAGGTCCCCATAAAACATAATTTTCTAATTTTCTAAGCCTTAAAACTACACAAAATCTACATTATTTTATGTATAATTAATGTGATATGGTATTATAATTACAGAAATAAACTGTACTGTATCATAAAGTTATTTTATTTACCTTTGTGATGGTCGTTGATGGCTTGATGAAATGGAGTGGCCAGTTTCATCAGCATTAAACACTTGATGAGTGGTCGGTCAGGGGCGTTCCTTCAGTGATGTAGGGTGAGGACTCGTCACCAACTCAAAAACAAGACTTCCGGAATATTCAGGGCGAGTCTTAAAACGTAAAATATAGCGGTGGAATCTTTGTAAAATACGCTCAGTAGAAGTCATTTGAAGCCATTTTACAAATTATGGACACAATTTATCCGGGGATGTCGGTTCTCCTTTAACGTTTTATTTATTATATCACTAGTGGCTCTAAGACCCTTAACAAAGAGAGAGCTGTCACATGAAGATCAGAATTTGGACCTAGAAAGTAGTAAATGGGACACTGGAATCTGAAAATACATATAAAATCCTTTAGACCCAAAAATACAAAGTATCAGCAGAGAGCAGGGCTGGAAGCAGAAGCCATGTAAGAAAGCTTGACACTAACAACATGTCACTAAAGTTAACTACCGAGAGACATCAGGCCATGCCCACTCCTATCCGAGTAAAATTATCAGATGAGGTCAGCAGGCTTATTTCAGAGCTCTGACAGGCTCTTCTAGTCGGCTGATCCTTGTGATACCTCGAAAGTAAGGCAGTCAAAAAAAAAAAAAGTGGCCTTCGTAAGGACCATGAAGTCACGAATGACTCCTGATGTCTGTGTGCAGCTTATCGTTATCGGCGGGAATCAAATGACTTTCTAAATTGAATCGTTGAGTCATCACTCCAGTGCTCCCGCTGACTCAGATGAATCCACGCTTGATTCTGCCAAACGTCATTGTGTAGCGTGTAATTGTTATTGTGGGGAAGTGACTAAATACAACAACCTGGTTGCTGTACTAATGTACATTTCTTGATACAGTAAAGTCTCGTTATATCGATATCGGATATATCGATAGTCCCGGTTATATCGATACTATTTCTATGCACGCACGGAGAAAATAACATGCAAACAGGGTCGGATATATCGATAGTCCCGGTTATATCGATATTTTTTCGGACTCCCTTGAATAGCGATATAACGAGACTTTACTGTATTTTAGATGGCCGTACTTAACTCATTCACTGGCAGACGATGTGCAAAAAATGTGTCCACTACAGTGCCAGGGTTTTGGTCATTGTCACTCAAATTGCAGGACCCATAGAATATTGTTTTAAGACGACATAAACATTCAATTCAGCGTATGAAACCTTCGACCAGTGGTGTAAAACTGATATTTGTCACGGGCCACATCGTAGTTACGGTTTCCCTTGGAGGGCCGTTATGAATTTTGGGAAACCATATAAATGTTTCATCATCTCCACATATTATATACATAGCACACAATAAAATAATGAATAACTAGTTTTAAAATTTGAAGTCAAAAATAATGACTGTTTTTGTGGTTTACATGGGACAATTCGAAATTTTGGTTTGGTTAGATTTGCTTTCACGGGCCGAATAAAATAATGTGGTG
Organism: Hippocampus bargibanti; assembly: GCF_051943395.1. Classification (NCBI taxonomy): domain Eukaryota; kingdom Metazoa; phylum Chordata; class Actinopteri; order Syngnathiformes; family Syngnathidae; genus Hippocampus; species Hippocampus bargibanti. The sequence continues at coordinate 11,890,648 of NC_142751.1, read as the reverse complement.
GGCCGGTTTTGGCCCTCGGGCCTTGACTTTGACACATGTGCCTTAGACTCTCTTCTTTCATCAGAATAAAAGATTTAACTCCTAAATTATATGTATATCTGGCGTTATCTGAGCATGAAATGGAGGCGGCTGTACAAAATATAATATAATACATAAGTATTGATTAATATAGCCTTTTGACAACAGCTGAAGCTGGAACAAAGCGCTAATATGGACAAAAGGCAAATGCCGCCCCCTCGTGGAAGGGAAAAACATTGACCTGGTCTGACCAGTGCTTTATCAGCACACCTGAACAAATTCGGAAATGGCGCCCCACATCACACTTTTCAATTCCCGAATGAATTTTGGAATGGCAGCGATTTAGTTAATTATGTACTTTTTTATTCCTTCAATTTATAAAGAGGGAAAAAAAACTGCAGAAATTGACTTTTTTTTAGGGGGATACTCGAATGGTTTGAATGCCATGATGTCTGTCAGTTATTGAAAAAAAATACTAGTTACTCTTTTCAACCAGAAAATGCCATTTTGTATAAAGTTAGCATAATAGCATATTTTTCGCAAAAAATATCTTGTCATAAAACGACTGTAGGGGAAAAATACTGTATATATATATATATTTTGTTTGTTTGTTTTTTACGGACAACATCCACCAATATTTTGCCCTAAACCCGAATCATAGTTGTTCTTACAAAAAAAAAATGGCAATACTTTGAAAGATGGGTAATCAATCTCTCTAATTTAAGGAAACCCTAGTCCTGTGTTTTGGTACATTTGCCCGGTCCGTCTTCCATGCAAATTTCTGATTCGAAACACTCTAAGTCTAAGCACTCACGTCTGCTCCTCTGCATCCTGGCCATAAATTTTACATGAGGAGTAAGCTGTGCGGGATGCGACTGTAAGAAAAGGAACAAGGCGTGTGTGTGAAGGCACTGAACCCGAACTAAAATGGCATGTTCGTTTTTAAAAGCCGACTATTTCTTCCCCCCCACACCCCCACCCACACACACACACACTTTCCCCAGTCAGAAAACTCAAGACGCACCCGACAAAACCACACGTAGATCCCCGGATATAAAACAGTCACAGCTCAGCTCAAATTATCCATAATTATTTTTTATCCCGACTCCTTAATTATTTTTATCCCCAGTCCTTCACATTTAGAGCCTCGGATTGTCCCATACTGATTTGCCCACACATCATCTTGTGTTGGGAAATGCGATTTGCGGCCCAGATTAGCATCTTGATTGAGCCAACCACATCATAATATGACATCAACACAAGCTCTCTTAGGTGTACTAAACATGACAGTATCTCACTCGCATTACAAGTCCCAATTTATCGATGGAAATTAAAATGGCCGCTACAAATCTTGTTAAGACATAGGTGTCAATGCCAAGGCCAGGGGGCCAAATCTGGCCCGCTACATCATTTTATTCGGTCCGCGAAAGCAAATCTCTCATGGGAGTCGGAAAAAATATCGATATAACCGGACTATCGATATATCCGATCCTGCGGCATGTAAATTTTCTCCTTACGTTCATAGAAATAGCATCGATATAACCGGGACTATCGATATAACCGATATCAATATAACGAGACTTTACTGTATCTACCTGGCTACCTAGCTAGTTATTTATTTGCTATCCATTAGCTATCTATTTGCTATCCATTAGCTATCTATTTGCGATCCATTAGCTATCTAGCTAGCTAGCTAGATAACTAACTATCTATTACTGTACTTACTAGCTAGCTAGCTAGCTATCTATTAGTTATCGATTACCTCGCTAGCTAACTTTCTATCTGAGTTATTCCAGGTTGAGAGAACGCTGGCGCGTGTGGCTGCCGTTGCTCACCCACAGAAAAACTGATCATGTGACTGTAAGGTGACCTTGAGAGATTTGAAAGGCGCTTATGTATGAAATGTGTTATTATTGTTAATATAGCCCGCGGCAAATAGTGAGTTTGACACCCCTTGTGTTAAGCAGTTGACTTTCGGTGCAGATGTGCGTGAATACATGTGTGGTAAAAGCAACTGACCTCCCTTGTTAAGGGTCGTTTTCAAGGGATATTTTAAGTCAATCTGGTCGTTCTCATGAGGCTTTGGCTGAATTCCGGGCGGCAAAACTTAAGCGCTATTTTACGATATGGATTGTTTTACTGCAAGATGAGCGTTGCTGCACCTGCGAGTGACTCACAGTGTAAATCGCGAAAAACGTTTTCCTTTAAATAAGAGGCCTACACCCTAAACAGCTCTCACAATTCATACCAAGGGACGATTTGCATGTTTTTTGGAATGCGGGAGGACCCTAAGAAAACCCACACAGGCACAAGGAGAACATGTCAACTTCACACAGAAAGGCCCAGAATCAAACCCTTACAACTCAAAACATGCTAACCAGTTGCTTACCCTGACACCCACGGCCTGTATCATTACATATAATTTATAGTTGAATTACATTTTATTGCGTACTTAGTGAGTCTTAAGGCGTGGCCCTGTCAGGGGGAAAAAAAACATCTTATAAGAGTAAATTGATGTATTTGTGAACAATAAATAAACACCAGTCAGCCAAAAAATGGGGAGAGTTACGCGGTGTGGTTTTGTGACGCTGATGTTAGGGTCTGACTTGGTAAATCCAAACAAGATCAGCGTCTGCATCCTAAATGGCGGCTTGTAATGGCACAGCCTGGAAATGCTGCCGTAATGGAACGTGGGCATATGATCTCTGAAGTTAGACCAACATGTATTTATTTATTTTTGCTTGCGACTGGGCCTAATGCTGATGAGTTATCCGTGTGTGACGCTTCCAAGATCGATAAAAATGCTCGTATTTGTGATATTCATTTAGTCCTTTCCCCCCCTAAATTTAGTAAATTAACTCATTCGCTGCCGAACCATAATTTATTCGGGAATTGAAAAGTGTGACGTAGAGTGCCATTCCCGAATGTGTTCAGGTTTTGGTTTTTCTTGCGAGAGGTGCGGATAAAGCGCCGGTCACACCTCTGACAATGTTTTTCGCTTACACGCGGGGCTGAATTTGCCTTTTGTCCTTGTTAGCTCTTTATTCCAGCTTCAGCTGTTGTTAAAGCTCTGTATAAATCAATATGTATGTATTGTATTGTATTGTATTGTATTGTATTTTATACAGCCGCCCCCATTTCAAACTCAGATAACTCCAGACCCATATAACTTAGGAATTAACTCTATTTCTAATGAAATAAGAGAGCCTCAGGTTCTAACGCTGTATTGAATCTTGATGTTGTCCTAAAACTCAATATTCAGTGGGTCCTGCAATTTGAGTGAAAATGACAACAACCCTGGCACTACCGTGGGCATATTTTTGCACATAGTCTGGCAGTGAATACGTTTAAAAGTATTTTTAATTTGGTTATCACAATACATTATTGGAAGTGACCTTGAGAGTTTTGAATGGCACTTAGAAATGAAATGGATTATTATTATTATTATTATTATTATTATTATTATTATTATTATTATTATTATTATTATATACATTGCAAGTTTATGGAAAAAAAAAGAAATAAAAAAAAATCAAGAACATTTATCAGTTTTGCAGTTACTTTATAATAGTTGCCGAATTGTATTACAATAAAATGTTATTATTATTGATATGAACCTTCACACCAACTTTATTGGATTTTTTTTTAAACAATTTTATTTTATTGAATTTGTAAGTGGTATCTAGGAAGTAGAGAAAAATAAACCGTTGCTCATATTACAAGTATTCCTCCATTTTGAATGATTACACTGTTAAAATAAAATATAATCATATAACTGACGTGCATGTATTTACTTGTTTATTAAAATGATTTTTTTGTGGTAATTATTGTTTCGGAAGTATGTTGACGTGAATCACAACTGCTCTTGCGTACATAGCTAAATTTAGTGGCTTGTTAGCGTCTTTTCTGTATTGTCTTAGCCACATTTACACAAAGATGTGCATTTTTTCTGCATCAAATAATCTGCAAAGCATTTATTTTAAACACGAATGTGCTTGAATGAATATTATTGTTCCAGTCAAAACTTGTCATTGTTTTGGTTGGGTGCATGAATTGCCCGCTTGTCCCATTTAATGGTAATTTCCCTTGAAATTGTTCTAAATGCGTACAAATAAAGGTCTCCGCAAACATTTCTGGTGCCCACCGATGCCAGCTAATCAGCTCTGTGGGATGTGGCGGCATTTTGTCTTGTGCATCAGATTTATTGGTTTGAGGCCTGGCACCCGGATGAGCACTAATCAGTAGGGTTAGCAAACAGGATTGGCTTCGCTCTAACGCTCCCAATCCGCCCTCACGGGACCCTCCGGCTCAGCATTGTGACTGCGGAATCAAAGCCGATGCATGCACGCAAACACACATTCACACACAATGTCGATGTAAGTCACAAAGCTGGTTATGAAGATATTTGTTGATTTTTTTTGTGTCCGATACTCCAGTAAACATCTCGCATCTGTCTGTCATCACAGGGCTAGTGGTGAGAGAAGCCAGTATCGAGATTACTCGCCAGCAGGTGGAGGAGCTCTTTGGACCTGAGGATTTTTGGTGCCAGTGTGTGGCCTGGAGCTCCGCAGGGACCACCAAGAGCCGTAAAGCCCATGTCCGCATCGCTTGTGAGTACTCTCGCCTCCTCATTGGTCCCGTCTCTATATATATTCAGGCATCTGGAAACTGGAAACATCAGGAAAGTAACAATCTGCTCAATTGGATTTCAAAACATTTCCTCAGGACATTAATGGCACTGTATGGAGGCCCCCGCGTAGCTTCCAGATGCCTGAATATGGCATACACACTATTTTTCGGGAAACACACGGAGCGCCACAATGAGTTATGTATCGTTCGCGAACGAGCCGCTTCTTGCAGCTTCTAACAAGAAGCTGGAAATGGCAGCCGGCTTTTTTCCCCTCTATTCCCCGCCCCCAGTCTTCGGTTAAAGCCGCATGTGATTGGTCAAGATCAGTGGTAGAGGAGGGAGGGGACACACGCAGCAGGACATACACACACACAGCAGTGAGCGGGGGAAAGGGTTACAGAAACAGAAACACACACACACGAAAGAGAGACGACAGAGCTTGAAACAAAAGTGGAGAAAAAAAACACAAAAGTGAAATGGTCAGAAAATGGATAGAAAACACAGTGAAATTTGGACCTGTTTCAACTTTATTGATATTTCAAAGGCAGAGTGTAGACTGCAAGGTTAAAATATCCCATCAATCAGGCTCCACAAATAACCCACACAAGCAGTCTGTACAATTTGAAGAGAACATACAAGCCGATGCCTGCATCTGTTGCTGTTGCAATAGCACAATTTCCAAGATGTACAACCCAGAGCTCTTTGAGACACTTTATGCAAAAAGCTATCCATTCCATCAAGTCATCAACGACCATCACAAAGGTAAATAAAAGGACTTTATGATACTGTAGTTTTTCTTCAATTACAATATCATAGCACATTTATTGTACATAAAATAAGGTATATTGTGTGTAGTTGTAAGGCTTTTTCAGTTGAAAGTTAGGTTTTTTGGGGACCTGGGAACGGATTATTCTCATTTTAATTGTTTCCTATGGGAAATTAATGTTTGGAATACACACTTTTCGCCTTACACACACTTTCTGGGAACCAATTAAGTTCGTACGCCAAGGTATCCCTATACACAGAAAAGAGGCCACACCACATATTTACACTCCCCACTCAAAAGCATCGCAAAATAATTTCCCAAACAAGAGACCAAGTTTGCCGCTGTTTGGGCTTTTTTCCTTTTACTCTTTCAAAAAAACAACAAACTGCCAGTCGAAGCATGATGAAAGCCCATCAGAGTTGACAGTTCTAGTTCTAGTTGCAGCATCAAGGCGATCGCGTTGCAACATAAAGCACGTTACGTAACATGACAGCGCGCGTCGTTGTCATCATTACACCTGAAGGGACAAATCGGTGCACTTTCAACTTTCTTGTCATGAGAAGCATTTACTTTAGATGCTTTTACCACTCACCCAATTGTTGTGAGTCTCTTCCTGGTCAGATGATGGCGCTTTTTTTGGCATCAGGTACGCCCCGATAAAGGCCTTGAGATATGTAAAACTCAAGACACTTCTGTGTTTTTTAGTTAAAACTAGTTTGGGTTTTCGGATTGGGATGGATTAGCTTTTATTAGTCTCTCAGTGGAGAAATGTACATTTCACAGCAGCAAAGTGATGAAAGTAAGAGGAAAGGAAAAGAAGAAGTAGAAAAAACAAAATACAGGAGCTGTTATAAAGGCAGACAGTCACAGCGCCATCTTGAAGTCAAAACAACAACAAAAAAACTGAATAACAGATAATGCGACACAACACAGTCATTCAATGCTAAGCACTTTCTACACCCTCTTTGTTGTATGAAGCAGTTCTAGATGAAAGAGGAGAGGATCAAAGCATCTTTTTCACCAGTGGATCAGAGATATCATGGTGGAATGTGTACGTCTGCTACAAGCTAAATGTTAAAAGCAAACAAAGCTATAGCATCCAATGATGAAAACAGATTGTCTCATATCTTCTGTCCCACGTAAATCCGCTTCAATTCCAAGCTGCGACAATTCCACATCCACATTGGCTCCCTGCGCTGCGCTCCCGGAACAAAGCTGTGAAAATGCTGCCCACTACAGGCGCAAAAAAAGCACAATTGTCCAAAAGTTGTTTAGCGATGACGGTCAAATGGCACCGATATTCCTCCCAAATCTACTTTGCTGCTGCGAAATGTAAATTTCTCCACTGCGAGACTAATAAAGGCTTATCCAATCCAAATCAAAAACAGTGCTGGCATATAGAACATGCTGCCAAAAAAGCGCAAACGCTCAGCAGTCTCCTCCTTGATGAATGTTGTGGCCAAAAACCTGAAAAACAATCTGTATCGGTTCCACACGACGCTCACCAACTGAAAGTGACGAAAGAAAACACAAAACAACAAAAAAAGCAAGGCTTGTGAGAGCACTTGCTGATTGGCTACCTACTCGGGCACCATCTTGGACTTCTTTCTTTGCGCCACTTTTTGCGATTATAGCGCTTAAAAGTGTATTTATCGCGCTTTCACGTTGAGCGAGGAGTGTACGACTTTGATGTAAAGAGAGGGAGCCATATACGAGCTCGGCGCTCCACTCCTTTATATTCCGCTCAAAGTACTTTCGATGACGAAGCTTCTCGGATGAGCAACGACAAAACGCGTGACACCTTCAAAGAAGTACAGATGACGGCTAAAGAAACCTTTTCATCGATGGACCACTCCTGTACGACTGAGAGCTTACACAGACACCCAAAGTACTGCATCCCGTGTTGACGTGTTGACGCGTGTCGACTCACTGCTTCCACTCTACCTCCGCTGTTATTCCAGAGTCGGATCTATGCCTGTCGGTCCCCCACTGAGCCGTCCCCCGCTGCTCCGCCTCCTATAATCACCCATGATGAGTAGCCTGCCGGCGCTAACCTATCCCTCAAATCGCAACGGACCCCCTCTTCCCCCTCCTCATTAGCTCCCACTGAATGGATTAGCTCCTCGACTGAGCTCACTCGTCGGATCGGCATCTTTTCATAGACTCAATCGCGTCAATATAACGGGGAAATATTGGTTTGTTTGGTTCTCCTTCTCCCACTATGTGTGAACATATACACTTGAATCAAACTGTGAGTCATCATTGGCGCGGGGTGGAGGTGTCGTCCCGGAGAAATGCCTTTCCGCCGCCGTGCAAAATTGTAAAAGCATTTTTAACTCATTCACTGTCAGGCATGTGCAAAAAATGTGGCCACTCCGGTGCCTGGATTTTTGTCATTGTCATTCGAATTCCAGGACCCACAGAATTTTGAATTATAGGATGACATCAACATTCAATACGGCATTAGAAACCTTAGACTCTCTTCTTTCATCAGAAAAAACAGTTAATTCCTAAATTATATGGGTCTGGAGTTATATGAGCTTGAAATGAGGGTGGCAATACAATACAATACAATACAATACAATACAATACAATACACTGGTCTATCTAATTTGTAACAGAAAGTAAGGAGATAGAATGAACTTAACACAACTAGCCATCTAGCTAGCTATCTATTAGCTATCTATTCGCCAGCTATCTATTTGAGTTACTTCCGGGGTGAGTGAACACTGGAGCATGTGGCTGCCACTGCTCACCCGCAGAAAAATTTATCCTGTGACTGTAAAGTGACCTTGAGAGTTTTGAAAGGTGCTTGTAAATGAAATGTATTATTATTATTATTATTATTATTATTATTATTATTATTCACATTTTGAGCATATTCAGTAAATCTTCCATCTGCCACTAGAGGAGGCCTCATGCCTCTAGTGGTATTTGTAATCATAATAATACCTTTTATTTATAAGCGCCTTTCAAAGTTCTCAAGGAGACTTTTTACTCTGGTTTCTAGCTGGAGGGAAACAGCCCCAAAAAATACAACCTCACTTTGCAGTATTTATTTTTTAAGTTACTTAAGTGTATCACACCGTATCCTCCATCTTCCCGTGTCATACTCCCAGAAGCAGATGGCAAAAAAAAAAACATATTTTCACTTTAAACCACAAAATGCAATTAATGCAAATTTTTGGATTCACCTTTTTTTTCCTCACTCTTATTTCCTCTTTTCACGCCCACACATCTACTTACGTTTCTCGCCTTTTCTTTTTCTTCCCGTTCTTCTCCATTAGCTACGGTATAGTTTTAAAATATGCACCATTTGTCAGATGATCCCTTCCGATTTCATAGCAGCCTTTTTTTTTGTGACTGCCACGTCAACCGTTTGAGTTATTTTACTTTTACGTGTCATTCATTGTATGCAACGATTCCTATTTAAAAGTGCATATCATAGTTTTAAAATTGTGACTAAAGATTCGATATAAATATATACTACAAATATAATGGAACTGTCTTAACACTGTTTTTTTGTGTGTACTAGAAGGAGCCCACCAACAAATGTACAGTATGGTGAAGAAGTTGCTAATGCATTAGCAATGTTAGCTTAAAATGTAATTTTCTTCATTGTAGATCTGAGAAAGACTTTCGACCAAGAACCGCTCGGGAAGGAAGTGTCAATGGAACAGGAAGTGTTGCTTCAGTGCCGCCCACCCGAAGGCATCCCGATGGCTGAGGTAAGCTATGAGTGAAAACATTAATGTTTGTGGGTTCCTTTTTTTTCCCATTGTTCCGTCTGCATGTACGGAAATTCTTTTTCCATTGCCTCTTTCTGGGTAGTTTTATCTGTTTGGCTAACACAGCTAATAAAATTTGAGAGGGTTGGAGGGGTGAAAAAGGAGACGGAATTGAGAATCAAACCAGCTGTGTCCCCCTGTTACTTCCTCCCAGTCAAGAGTAGAACATTATAAACGTGCATTTGAAAAGGCTCACTTGAGATTGCAGGAACATAAATAGAGGATGAAAGACAAGATTGATGTGGGATGGTTGGGGGGGGGGGGGTGAGAAGGCGGGGCGCTCTGGCGAATGTGTGTGCGCGTTTGTGTTTTGTGGTTGAGGGGGGTGTTAGAATGAACCCTGTCAAGGCTTGTGATTGACCTGGAAACGGCGAGTTAACCGAGTGGAACTGCACAACATTTATCCACACTCAAAGTGCTGACAGGCTAAATGGCCCCAAAGTTTCAGGCACTACTCAACAGACTGTCCTTAAACAATCCATACAAGCTCGGGTTGCCTGCAGCAGCCGTAAAATGTCCGCAGTGTCTTCCAAGTTCTTCCCGTCAGCCGCGGATTTGCTCGGTGCGGCGATTAAGGGCACAGCGGGGTGCTACACTAACTCAAACGGATGACAATGATTGGTCAGCGAAGAAGATGGATTCGTAGACGCCTTTATTTTTTCAGTCTTTGAAGTAGAAATCTATCCATTCAATGTGTCTTGTCTTCTTTTGGGTTACCGAGGAGCTGCAGACAATCCCAATTGACTTTTGATGAGAGGCTATGGTATTTGGCATTACATTATATGTTGTTAGCTTTAAGCTAGCAGATGTTCATTGCGGTGAGGTAGATGATTTTTGTGCTGAAATAGTCCAAGTAAACTTACATTGCGATTTCCTGCATAGCGTGGAGTATATTTTTGACTTCCACCACTGATTTATACGCTGTCTATGCTTGAAGGAATGCCGCAGAAGTCCTAGAACTAAACATACGTGGTATTGTTTCATTTTTTAAACAAAGCTATTGCGGTCATCCAAGCATTTCTTACATTGCCAGTCAGGTTTGGCAGATACAGAAGCATGCTTTCAGATTCTTTAATTAATCCTTCTTACCTCATGCTTAAAAAAAAAAGACAAAGGTTCCATTGCATCATGTATTTTTCCACCCCTGAACTCAAAACACAGCTGGACACAAGAGAACATTGTTTTCAGCATAGGAGGCGGAAAAAAAACAGATGTGCTGCATCTTAGGTTTCATCTGGATCTAGAGAAATACGTTACAGACGCTGCGATGGAAAGATCTGTCATATTTCACCCGCCGGCGAAGGAAAACATGGCATGAGAAGATGAGACGTCTAGAGCCCGTGTGGTTACTTGGAGGCTGCGCGGCCGACTGCGGTTTAAAATACTCGTTGCATTTTTTCAGTAAAACGCGCTGACTACAAGCGATTGACTTTGTTGGACAGTTAAGCGCCAGACTCACAATGATTGGGATTCCAAAAAAATCAGGGTAACCCTAACCCTAACCCTAAATTTCTGTCCAACCAATTTGGCGAAATAGACAAACAGTGACCCCTGGTGTTTGGGGGTGGAAGATTCCAAAATTACACATCTAGTGTACCGTACTTCTGTCTGAATTTATTAAATCACATGGCAGAATTTTCAAGGAAATTGCCCCGATTGGTAACGACAGCAGTATGCTTCAAAGTAAATGGAGCAAGACTCATCTGCAAACTGGCACCCTGCTGGGTTTGACTTCAGAACCACGTCACCGTCTTTGAACTGAACTCCAGGAATGACTATTGCTCTTGAGCGTTACAGAGGAGGAGAAGGAACAAGAGTACCGAATACTCTTGTGTCATCTTTCTCTGTAATGTAGGACTTCTTGCCCAGAGGGTCCAAAGATACGTGTAACACAGAAACTTTCCTTTGAGGTCTTTGGCGCGACTCTTTCATTCAGATCTTAGTACCCGCCTCGCCAGAAGCACCTCAAATCCTTTCACACGCGATAATGCGACGCGTCCTCATCAAAACAGAATCTAAACGGTGCTATAATGGAATTTTACTGTTCCTTTTCTTCCCCTGCGTCCTCAGTCTTCTCACTCCAAGACCTGAGAAAAAGACCGCGATTCAGAAGACCTGCCAGTGCGCCTCGTTTCTATGGCAGCCGGACCTTAAATCAGGCATCTCCTCCTCAGTTAGTCGGAGTCCTGCGGTTATCATGGCGTAACTCGTCATTGATGCGCCGCAGGGGCGGTGGGTTGGGTAAATGGGGTCCCTGCTGCCATGAGTAAAGTCTCCTGACATTGCTCAGATGAAAAAGGAATTTGTCAACCAAGAACAAAGTCCGCCTACTGTACTGTGAATAAAAACTGAAAATACGAGTGACCAAATGTACAGACTTTTAGGCAGAAGTGGTACAAAATCTCTCCTTTTGGCGTTCAAAAAATGGTCTGAACTCACCTATGACGAACTCAGTCCACCAAACACTACTGTATATCTATTACAGTAAAGTCTCGTTATATCGATATCGGATATATCGATATTCCCGGTTATATCGATACTATTTCTATGCACGCACGGAGAAAATTACATGCAAACAGGGTTGGATATATCGATAGTCCCGGTTATATCGATATTTTTTTGGACTCCCTTGAATATCGATATAACGAGACTTTACTGTATTCTTAAGATTTCTGCGAAACTTGAGCCAAGTTCATTGAATTTATTGCTAGCTGTCGTACACTGCAAGAAGCCTTCGAACTGGTATCGTCCTATCTCAAACTGACAAAGCCTGCTCATATGAGAGGCAGAACAGCTTGACAACCAGAACAGTGCAGTTGTAATCGATTGAACACACTGAGAACTTTGTAGTCCGTAGTATTTTTTTTCAGCCTTATTCTGACTGTCAGCGATTGTAAGTCAAAACGTTCACGTATCGCACCCTGTGCCCCCCCCCCCCTTCCCTTTTTTTTCCCCTTCACGAGGCATAAATGGATGCGTAAACTCATGACATTGAAAAGATAATCAGGTCAATGCTTTTGACTAATACCAATCAACTATAAATGTCTTGATCGGTTTACGATTGTATCTTCGATAGCCTTGGGTTTAGTGACCGTGGATTTAATCATTGATCAGGGTCATGGGTTGAGCCCACATCCAACCTTGTTATGCCTCCCAGGCCAGTTTCACTAGAATAGCAGTGCTATGTTCCCGAAGCTTGTCCTCAGTGTCGATTGCCACGACTGTCAAAAGGAGCACAGCTTGAGGAGCTTGTAAAAGGTGACGTTTGTGCGTGTTCATTAAAGTGACCCCAGGAGAGCAGTGATGTCAGGAGGCCACTTTTCAAGCCTCCGTCCGTGGCAGCCGAGTGGAGATTGACCTCCAGGCGCTTACTTGTCAATCACGCCGAATGTTGTTGAAAAAACGTTGTGGTTGGTTCTTCCAAGTACTCTGTATGTCATTAGTCGCCCTTTAGAAACATGTTTGGAACAGAAGGTGAAAACGACGCTGCTAAAAGTCAGTAGATCATTCTTTATAATTCGAAATAAAGCAATCTGGAACTGTTGGGAGGTGAATTGCTCTGAGCCAGGTGGTTACCATTTTTTTTTCTTCTTGATCTAACATGGAAATGAGATTTTAATGAGCAAATTCTCGTTTCTTAAGCCAAGCACTTTCATAACCACCCCGAAATGTGTCAGAGGGGGATGTCATACTTGAGTCTGTGTGTTTATATGTTCGCCGCTCCTTAAATGACATCCACGCTTTAATGTGAGTATTAAAGCCCCAAATTTGTTCAGGAATTGAAGATGTGTGTGTGTGTGTGTGTGTGTGTGTGTGTGTGGAGGCTGGGTGGGTGGAAAAAGAAGTTACCCGATTTGTGTGGAAATGTGATGTCGACTTGTGCTTACCTTTTCATCTCTACTTTTATTAATGAGTTCTAATTATAGTCAGGTAACAAATTGCGAGGAGTGCAACATTGCTCACTTTCACTCTCTGTCTTTCTTGCTCGACCAATTTCTGCCCTCTCAAGACCCCCGACACCCCCCCCTCCCAACAGCACCACATCGACACTGAAAAGCTCTTTTGTTCAATTTTTAATTACCCGCCCGTATCAAAGTGCTCTTGACATCCGAACGCGTCGCCTCGGCAAAGGCCGTTGCTGTGATTGGTGCAAAGAAAAATTGGACAAGAAACTGTTTTTTTTTCTTTTTTTTTCTTTCTTTCACTAGCTGTCGGTCTCGACGCGACGCAACACTCCTTTATTTGTTCCATTAGCGGCACAAAAAATGGCAATCATAAGGTTATTGTTAGTAATCACACTTTGTTCTCGCCGAACAATGAGGCACTAAAGACAAATAATGGCCGAATCGTTTCCAATGTAATGTTCATCTTTGAATGGGTTTACCCTGCAGGGCTAAATGCCAAATTCTGATTTGACGCCTTTTACAGTTTTACCTTGAAATTGTAACGACCAATTTGGCACACTTGAAGTAATTCATCAAAAAAGGAGAATTCAAGTTATTTGACGTTTGCTGTCAAACTAAACATAACACAAAGCTATTTTTTCCCAAAATAATTACATAATTTCACTGTGGCTAGCTAATGCAAAATAGGAAATTCCAAAGCACTATGTTTATACTGAATGACAAGATCCCCTTGTGGCATTTAATGTGCTATTAGAAATAGAGAAACATGTTATTGGAAAAAATGATTTTGAATCTGCAGTCTGTTTCCATGTGAGTAAAGAACACCCGCTTGGGATGTTCCACCGGCACTGACTTACAACCAACTTTATGTCACAATCAGTTAAGAGTCTCCTTTGGGAGATGTTCAAAGGACAACCGACACCATTTTTTTGTTTCCTAACTGACGTCAGAAAATTTTATAGCGTCTAAAATACCCAAAACATACAGGCTGATATTTTTAGTCAAATGCAAAACACCAATAAAAAAGTAAAAGAGTTAAAGTGTCCCAAAACTACTTCAAAATGACCCCGGAATTGGTGATTTTCAGAAGGTCCCGCCCCCTTGTTCGTGACGTCACACCAGGACGTCTTGCCTTGGTCTAGAATCAAAACAATGGCTTCAGATTCTGAGAAGATGCTTTCTTGTTACTAATATGATTCAAATAGTTCTGCAGAGGAAAGCATACATGTTTGCAATCAATTAAAGAAGTCCTTCCGGATCATTTTGAGGCATCTGGACTCCAATGTAGCGTCCCAGAAAATGCACAAGATGGCGCCAAAGTTCCGTTGGAAATGGGCTGATTTGTCTGCTGGGAATTTGTGTCAACTAGTATCAAATAGTAGCCTTGGTGCAACACACAACGATTCACCATCGCGTTATTTATGTGTTTTCCTTCAACGGGTCGATCAACACGGATCAACCCGATGTTTTCAGACCAAACAAAGTACCCAAAATGCATTGTGTGTCGCTTTCTCGGTCAGGGGCGTTCCTGACTTCAGGAATCGTCACCAACTCGAAAACAAGACTTCCCGAATATTCAGCGTACAAACGTAAAATATAGCTGTATGCCGTGGAATCTTTGTAAAATACGCTCAGTAGAAGTCAGTTCAAGTGATTTTACAAATTATGGACACAATTTATCCGGATGCGTCAGTTGTCCTTTAACAATTCTGTATTGTATTTGATTATTATTATTATTTTTTCACAACAATGACCGCAGTGTATTACCTTGGCAGGAATTACAGTGAGCCCTGCACTTCATTTCATCTTTTTTTATAAACATCCTGCTTATCTAGACGTGCCCCGATCGTTGTCTTATCTCGGTTTGGGGGGGGGGGGGGGGGGTGGTGGGTGTGAGGGGCTCCCTGCCGTCGTGGGACGCGACAATGAGCAGGATGTCGGCGTGCCGGGTCCCCACATGGCTTGAGTGCACTCTTTGAAGATGAGGAAATATTTGGAATCAAAGTGTCTGTGTTCTTTTCTAAATCATCCACCAAAGAAAAGGTTATTTTTGTGATTTAACACCCCCCCCCCCCCCTCAAAAAAAAAAAGAAAGATCCCATATCATTTTGAGAAATGTACTTGTGAGAAAAGGTTAAAAAGCTCCTCAGACTCACTAGTGGGCCCTTATAAAAGACGGATGTTGTTGTTGCCAGGGTAATAATAAAAATCTTTGTCTTGCAAAGGGTCACACGCTCAAGTCGCAGATTGCCAACAGATCAAATGCCACATAGTGTAAATGACATTTTCAAGTATGAGATTTGTCTTCGTATTTTGTTTTTTATTTCATTTTGACTATTTTTTTCCATTGCTTTTCCGAGCGAGTTTGTTAATCTTGGTTGAAAAAAAAGCTTTGCTTTATTATTTTGAAGCTTAGTTTTAGATTTTTTTTATAATAATAATAATAATAATAATAATAATAATAATAATAATAAGACTTGCCTTTAAAAACTCTCAAGGACACTTTACAGTCACGGGATAAGAACCTTTTTTGTGCGGGTGAGCAGCGGCAGCCATTTGCGCCATCGTTCGCTCTACCCGGAAGTAACACAGCAGCAAAGTTATGAAAGGAAGAGGAAAGGAAAGAAAGAAGTAGAAAAACAAAATACAGGAGCTGCTGGATACATATGAAACTCTTTGGTTGCCGCCGACAACAAATATCAAGACTTATTGTTATACATGCACTTAGTATTTTGTGCATTAAACAACTATTCTGACGTTGCATCTTGATCTACAGCAACATGAAAATCAAGGCAAAATATGTTATTATTTAGTTTTTTAATTAAATGATTCCTTTCATGTGACATTCAAATTTAACACGTTTGTTTCATTTGTATTTCCAAAGTCCATTAACTCATTTCACTGCCAGATGTGCAAAAATGTCTCCACTCCAGTGCCAGGGTTTTTGTCATTGTCAGTTGGATTCCAGGATCTGCAGAATATTGAGTTTTAGGACTATATAAACATTCAATACAGCATTAGAAAAGTAATATTCTCTTCTTTCATCAGGGAAAAAAAGAGTTAATTCCTAAATTATATGGGTCTGGAGTTATATGAGCTTGAAATGAGGGCAGCTGTCCAAAATAATGCAACATGTAACGTATTGGTTTATATGGTGCTTTAACAATACATACAAAACAATATCATCATCAACATCATTTTTTTAGTGCCGTTGCATTTTCTTTTCATCCTATTTATCCAAATTGTATTGATCATAGAATATTCAGTCTACTAAAGGAGAATTGAAAATTTGCTTACAGTTACTCCGCCTGTCTACGCTCCTCTAAAAAAAACACATTTCTTCTTCTTCCCCGGTTCTAGGTGGAGTGGCTGAAAAACGAGGAGGTGATCGACCCTGCCGATGACAGGAACTTCTACATCACTATCGATCACAATCTGATCATTAAACAGGCACGCCTCTCTGACACAGCCAATTACACGTGCGTGGCCAAGAACATTGTGGCCAAGCGACGCAGTACCACTGCCACGGTCATCGTCTACGGTGCGTCGCTTCTCTTCTTGCTATTCTCTTAAAAATGTTAGCCTAAACAGGTTCTGAACACAATTATTTTGGTTTCGATTGCGCATTCATGTCGCGATAAGATGACGAACGAGAGAAATATATTTTTAGCTTCGTTTAGCTAGCTCTGGTTTTCTAATAATAATACGTTGCATTTATAAGCGCCTTACAAAACTCTCAGTCACTTTACAGTCACTTGACGAGTTTTTCTGTGGGTGGCCAGTGGCAGCCACATACACCAGCGTTCACTCAACTTGGAATAACTCAAATAGATAGAAAGTTAGCTAGCTAGCGGATAGATAACTAATAGATAGCTCGATAGCTAATGGATAGCTAGTTAGGTTAACATGATGCGGTCGATAGGTTGTATTTTGGCGAATTTGAGCAAACTTGTTTTAACAGCTGTTGCGATCAACATCTCGGCAAGGATTCCCAGTCACCGACGCAGGGATAAACACTTTTTATGTCATTTTATCCTTGACAGGTAAAGTGTTGTAACATCACTATGGCGTTTCCAAAATAGGACGCCGTATGCACATATGCGTAATTGTGTCGTGCGTAAAAGCCCTACAAATACAGGTTGAAGGGAACTTTGTATGAATGTCAAAATATGCTTCCCCACTAAAAAAAAACACGTTGTAATGTTTTATGTCTGTGGGAAGTGCACTTGTCACCACAAGAGAAGTATTGAAAGGATAATGAAAAACAAATGCCTCTAAAAAATGAAGTTCTATGACGAGACAAAAAAAGCCTTTGTCACATTATGCGGTCAGGATATTGTTTGTCAAAAGTAAGGAAATAATAGCAAAACAAACAACAAATTGGGCTTGACTGCAATTACCATTTGTATACAGAGATTAATGCATGATAATGAAAGAGTATAACGATGTTCACCCCCCGAAAAAAATGTTGAAAAAATGGCCTGCTTTTGCCCATTTTGATGTTGCAAAGTCCAGCAAATACGAAAGGACAAATAATTGTAAAATAGTAGCTGCCTATAATGTGTATTGTCATAAGTGTTAAGTGGCCAAAATAATAACCAACTTTATTATTATTATTATTATTTTTAGTCATGGCTGGTTGGTCAGTAGCTTCCACCCCCCACCCCCAAAAAATCCTTTCGGTCATGCCATAAAAAAAAATCTATGTATGCATTCACTATTAAAAAAGTCACAATATGTAGATTAAATATTCAACATCAGGAATTCAACATGTAATGTATGGAACTAGCTAGATATCTGTTGGCTATCGATTGACTAGCTAGCTAGCTTTCTATCTATTTGAGTTACTTCCGGATTGAATGAACGCCGGCGCTGCTCACCCACAGAAAAACTTATCCGGTGACTGGAAAGTGACCTTGATAGTTTTGAAAGGTGCTTATGAATGAAATGTATTATTATTATTATTATTATAATGAGATTTGATACAATCCAATCCAAGTACATCTTTCGTTATATCGCGCTTTCCAAACAGCTGCGTCTGTAACAAAATGCTTTACAGAGCACTAAATATAAACTCATTTAAAAAACATAACAAAACTCATCACACATAGACAGTCATGCAATCATAACCACTTGTAAAATGTCAGTGGGGGGGGGGGGGGGGGGGGGGGGGGGGGGGGGGGGGGGGGGGGGGGGGCGGCACGCTAGCTTTGTTGTCGCTGCGCAGTGGATGTTTGCGGCTGACAAAGATGGATGAGAGAGGGAAGAGAAGCATCAAGAAAAATCGGTGACTGGAAAGTCGCTTGCTATCTGCCCGCCATGTACTATCCGGCTGTGTGACAAAATGATGGCCCGAATGTGGAAGGTCAAAAAAGAACAAATAAAAGTTGTGCACTATGTTGACACATTCTTAGCTATGTTCAGAATATAGCGGTGCCGCATTTCCTCGCAATCTGCTCATTGTATATGTTTCTCGTCCAACCTTAGTAAATGGTGGCTGGTCAACATGGACTGAGTGGTCGGTATGCAATAGTCGCTGTGGGCGGGGCTACCAGAAACGCACGCGCAGTTGTACCAATCCGGCGCCACTCAACGGTGGCGCCATCTGCGATGGACAAGGCATCCAAAAACTGCCGTGCAATCCTCTCTGTCCGGGTAAGGCATTTATTTACTCATTCAAATGTGTTTTAGGTGTGTTAGAGTTCGAAGGTACTAAATAAAGGTTGCAAAAGCGGTAAAATATTGCCTGTGAATTTCTGGTGAATTTCCATGGGAACCTCAGCCGTTGAAGTGTACTGTAAAACCAAACATAAACAAAAATAAGAATACAAATGAGTATGATTTAACTGAATCGCATCACTTGGTTTTACGAAACTAGCTTAACGCATCATCCAAAACGTCATTGACAGGCTGCCAAAAGTAGTTTTTTTGGCAGTTCTAAACCTTTAAACGCTCGGAATTGGAACACAAACGGTGCAGCAACGCATATTGTGTGTGTGTGTGAATGTGTATGCATGTGTGTATGTGTGTGTGTAGTATGGATGCGGGTAGTGCACAAAAATATTTGATTGAAATTGTACATTAAATTGGCTCTAGAAAAATAATATACGGAAATATATAATTATTCCCTCATTCACTGCCTGATGATTTGCAAAAAATGTGTCCACTCCAGTGCCAGGGTTTTTGTCATTTTCATTCAAATTCCAGAACCCACAGAATGTTGAGTTTTAGGACTACATAAACATTCAATATAACATGAGAAACCTTAGACTATTTTATTTCATCAGAAAAAAATAGTTAATTCTTAAATTATGTTGATCAGGAGTTATATGAGCTTGAAATGAGGGCGGCTGTCGAAAATACAATGCAATGCATCCAATACATATTGGTTTCTTTGCGCATTAACAACAGCTGAAGCTGGAAGAAAGCGCTAATGTGCAAACAAAGGAAATCCTGCCCTCTTATAGAAAAAAACATTGCCAGAGGCCATGGCCAGCGCTTTATCGGCACCCAAGGATGAAAAAACAGAATCCAAACCAATTCGGAAATGGTGCTCAACGTCATATTTTCAATTCCCGAATAAATTTGTGAATGGTAGCGAACGAGTCAAAAATACTTTATGTTTAAAACAAATTAAAAAGAAATGACTGGTGTTTCCATCCATCTCTAATGGGAAAGTTGATTAGACGCGCACAATTTTAATGCTGAATCATGGCAGGACTTTCAGTATGCCCTCGATTCCCATGGAAAATTCCCAACTTTGAAAAATTCACTACATTTTGCAACCGTAGCATTTTCACATATGCATAACTCACCCCATGTCCATTGTCACTCACGCATTGGGTCTTACCATCGCCTCATGTGTGCCGTCTGTTGTGTGGTAGTGGATGGACTGTGGACAGAGTGGAGTAAGTGGTCCACCTGTGGGACCGAGTGCACCCATTGGAGAAGGAGAGAATGCGGCGCTCCGGCACCCAAAAACGGGGGCAAGGACTGTGAGGGCATGGTACTGCAGTCCAAGAACTGCACGGATGGCCTGTGCATGCAGAGTGAGTATCCCCAGCCACAGTGTCGGCATCGGATCAGATCATTCGCTCGTCGCCATTGCTCCTTCCTGCATTCTGTTTCATTTCACTCACAACACGAGCAGCAATCTACTTTGTGCTTTTCTCGCTTTTCGCTATATGTGACTTGATCCCAGATTCGGATTCTACGCCGTGCATGAGCGGTCATGTATTATTATTATTATTATTATTATTATTATTATTATTATTATTATTATTATTATAAAACATTTTTTAAGTGTTTTCTCCTAACGTGATGACACCATCAGACAACAAAATGGCTTCCGATCATGTTCATTGATTTTAGATTTGATTTTACATTAGATTTTTCATTTTTTTAGATTTGATTAGATTTTTTATTTAGATTGGAAAATTGTTTTTGATCGATTGGAAATGTGTTTTATGGCTAATAGCTATCTATTTGCTAGCTGGTGGCTGTCTATTCGCTAGCTGTTAGCTATCTATTCACTAGCTATTAGTTATCTATTGGCTAGCCAGATAGCTTTTTATCTATTTGAGTTACTTCCCGGTTGAGTGAACACTGGCGCGTGTGGCTGCCGCTGCTCACCCACAGAAAAAAAAAAAACTGATCCTGTGACTGTAAAGTCACTTTGAGAGTTTTGAAAGGCACTTATAAATGAAATGTATTATTATTATTATTATTATTATTATTATCATTATTCTTTGCCGTTCTTTTAATTGGCCTATGCCATATTATTATTTCAATGTGATGAGATCATATAATCTTTATTCATCTCACACTGGAGACATTCCCATGGTCATTATATGGCACAGGTGTCAAAATCAAGGCTCGGGGGCCAAATCTGGCCCGCCACGTCATTTTATTCGGCCCGCGAAAGCAAGTCGGGCATGTCAAGTGCCAGGATGCTTGCTAAAGTTCAAACCAAAATTGCACATTTTCGCATGTAAACCACAGTAAGTCATTATTTGAAAACTAGCTATTCATTAATTGTTGTGCGTTATGAATAATAATAATAATAATAATAATAATAATAATAATAATAATAATATCTCATTTTAAGTGCCTTTCAAAGCTCTCAAGGACACTTTACAGTCATAGACAAGCATAGGTACTATAATAAATAAATACAAAGTTTTGTTAGGTGGGTGTGCGCTGGGGAAAAAAAAGACAGTTTGTTGTGATGCACTCAGAAGTGTTTCCCGGGGCGATGGGTTGTATCGAGCTTTTCTGTCTTTTATTTGAACAAAAGCCAAGCACTTCCCAAACGTGCTGCCAACTCTCCCGTGAACTACGATGATTTGCACTTGTTTATATTCATACGTCGAAGACCACCTTGTGTCTACTTATGCACCTCCAAGCTTCTAAACGCTTGGACAGGAATTACCGTCGTTCCTATACATAGTCACCGCCCCTTTAATAAATGCTGCATCCCAATTTGTCCCCTGACAAAAGCTGTCGTCTGTACTTTTTTGAAGGTGTCGGACGTTTCGCCTCCTATCCAAGAGGCTTCGTCAACGAACTAAAGTCTTACTGGTTGTATCTACCCTATTTATATACAGTGAGACCTCAACTTACGAACTTAATTGGTTCCCAGACAGAGTGTGTAAGGCAAAAAGTGTGTATCTCAAAAAAAAAAATTCTCATAGGAAACCATTAAAATGGGAATAATCCGTTCCCGGGTTTCCATAAAATATACTTTTCAACTAAATAAGCCTTAAAACTACACACAACATACCTTATTCTATGTATAATAAATGTGCTGTTGTATTGTAATGAAAGAAATACACTGCATTGTATCATAAAGTCACTTTATTTACATTTGTGATGGTCATTGATGGCTTGATGGAATGGCGTTGGAGGTCGAAGGTCAAAGGGAATTGCTGTTTGGAAAGAGAGGCGCATTATATGACGACTGTAATTAAAGAAATAAACTGTGCTGTCAAATAAAGTATTATTTACCTTTTTGATGGCTGTTGATGGCTTATGGAAGGAGAGTCACCTTCCATAAGGACTGTTGGTAACTTAACCTCTGGTGCTGTTTGCTCGTGTGCTTCCGCCGAAGATCACTCCGCCAGCCGTGGTGGGTGTGTATTATGAAAATAGTGCTTATTATAAGGTTTAATTTTCATAAATTTGACGTTTGTAAGACGAAAAGTTTGTAAGACAAGGTGTTTGTAAGTTGAGGTCTCACTGTATCCCTAATGTCCAGACATGGCGGCGCCGGACACAGCTATGATAGGTCATATACCATATTTTCCCGTGTGTATGTCGCACCTAAAAGCCCTGATTTTCTTCAAAAGATGACCCTGGACCTTATACACAGCTGCATGTTATATGTGAAGTCATATTGAGCCACAACAGGTCTGGCATCGACTGTCGGCAACCACGGACTCCATTTTCGCACTGTAGAAGAAATAGTACGTAACCCCAGCCTCTACTGTAGCGCCTTATAATGTGGTGTGACTTATATTTCGAAATGTGTGCCTTATACTCCGGTGCGCCTTATATGTGGAAAAAAAAAGTTTTAAAATACAGTAAAGTCTCATTATATCGATATTCAAGGGAGTCCGAAAAAATATCGATATAACCGGGACTATCGATATATCCGACCCTGTTTGCATGTAATTTTCTCCGTGCGTGCATAGAAATAGTATCGATATAACCGGGACTATCGATATATCCGATATCGATATAACGAGACTTTACTGTACACTATTCATTGGGGTTGCGCCTTATACTCCGGTGCGCCTTATACACCAGAATACAGTACACATTTCTGTTTACACAATCCCTTCAGTGTACATAACTTGTCCACATTCCAATGTGTTGGTATTTATCTTTATCAAAATTGACATGACATCAATCACTGCCTAATCGTTATTATCTACTTAAAAGCGGTGCTGATATCAAATCCATCCACAAGCTAATTGTTTTAATTTTCGCTGTTAATGTGGCACTTAGTGTAAATGTTAAATACATTGGGAACCACTTAAAAATATAAGCGTCAGCAACTGTAAATGTTTTTTTTTTCGAGAAAGGTTCAATTTACTTGAATGAAAAAAAAAACATGATGGTATAGATTTAGGATCATTTCAAGGATCGATCGATTTTTTTTTTTTTCTTTTTAAGGAGAAGCTAAGAGGGTGAAGTCAGTTCTGTCAATGCTAATGACCATTTCCACTCACATTGAGATGTCGGAGCCATTACGTGAAAGCTCGCATTAAGGCAATGGAAGTCATAGTGCGCAATCTGAACTCACCCCTGGAGCGCTGATTCACTCCCTGCAGTGATGCATGCTGGGAGGTTTTCAGGAGACACTAAAATGTTGCTGATCTTATTTTCTGTCTTTGGATCTCGTTTCAACACTTTTGCGGCGATCCTGTGCTAAAACACAGTAGAGAATTTGATAAAGAATGTACAAAGGCTTTGTCGACCAGCAGTTAATGTACTAACATTTTTAAGGCTGGATTTATACTTTTTTTTCCCCAGCTACTCAGTTTTCTCTCTTTGCTGTAGTGTATATTCACTCCCAGTCCCGAATTTATTCGGTAATTGAAAAGCGCGACGTGGAGCGCCATTCCCGAATTTTTTCGGGTTTTAATTTTTAATACAGCACTGGTCAGACCTCTTGCAATGTTTTCCCTTCCACGAGGGGGCAGCATTTGCCTTTTGTCCATGTTAGTGCTTTGTTTCAGATCAATATCTATATCTTGTATTTTGTACCGTCACCCCCATTTTAAGCTCAGATAACTCCAGACCCGTTTAACTTAGGAATTAACACTTTTTTTTCTGATAAAAGAAGAAAGTGAGGTTTTTTTTTTACGCTGAATTGAATGCTTATGTAGTCCTAAAAGTGAATATTCCGTGGGTCCTGCAATTTGAGTGAAAATGACAAAAACCCTGGCACTTGAGTGGACACATTTTTGAACATTGTCTGGCAGTGAATTAGTTAACAGTTTGAGATATTTGTATTCCGTTATGTATGTATTTATCTGGTTATGTATTTATTTGAAAAACTATATCTGGGATTATTCGACCAGGTTTTTTATTTTATTTTTATTTATTTTTTTAGCCATTTATTTATTTGTTTGTTTATGTATTTATGTATGTGGTTATTTATGTATTTATTAAAAAAATATCTGGGACAATTCTGACCAGGTTATTTTATGTATTTATGTACATATTTATATATTTATTTATTTGGTTATGTGTGAATGCATTTATTTATTTGGTTATTTATTTTAATAAAATATCTATCTGGGATAATTCCGAACATGTTTATTTTTTATGCATGTATGTATTTATTCATTTATTTGTTTGTTTGGTTGGTTGGTTATGTAGTTTTGTATCTGGTTATTTCTGGATTTATTAAAAAAAAAAACAATCTATCTGGAATAATTCTGACCAGGTTATTTTATTTATTTGTTTGTTTGTTTATTTATTTATTTATTTATTTGTATCCATTTATTTATCTGGTTATTTATTTAAAAAAATATCTATCTGGGATAATTTCCGAACAGGTTCTTTTATTTATTTATTTGGTTGTTTATTTCTTTATTCATGTATAATCTTGCGTACCTAAAATGTATCCTGAGGTTTCCACAGTCATATTGGATATGTGTCTTCGTCCCCTCCCCCCAAAAAAATAAAATACAATAAAATCAGATAGAGGTATTAAATCGTGAGTGAGCATTTGGACCTCGCCGTATAAATCCAGTCTTGATTTCCGCCACTGTGACACACAACAGACTTTTTTTTTTTGCTTCTGTTGAATACTGATGACGGTACTCCATTCCCCTCACCTGCCTGGCTTCCTGCTTCAGTCGCGGCGCCACTCTTGTTGAGCTTCTAAACCGGCTTGATGGATGGCGTCTCTCTCCCTCGTTCTCTCTCACCCGCCCGAGCTCTGCGTTCCTTCAGTCGCTCCTCATCGGTCTCCATGCCGGGAGAAAGGGAGCGACCAAATCAAGAATGATGGCTTTCCCCCGTGTCATTTTTCCTACTCATGACTTTGTTGCTGTCTCATTTGTTGCGTTTGTTTTTCTGTTGGCTTAAATTTGATTTTCATCATCCCTCTCTCCCGCCATGTTCCACACCCCCTACCCCACCCTGTCACTCTCCTGTCCATTCCCTCCCTCCCTCTCTTCCTCAAGGTTCCTTATATCAGAAGTCAGCTGAGGCTAAAGGAAAGCTTGATTTGGGAAATACATGTGAGTTGCTTTTTTTAATTTCATTTGTTGTTTATCATTTCCATTACCATATCTTGTCTTTTCACACGCTTTTATCCATGTTTGTACAGAAACCTTCACATCATTCTAATGAATGGGAGGCCTTTTGTTTAACTCATTCACTGCCAGACATGTGCAAAAATGTCTCCACTCCAGTGCCAGGGTTTTTGTCATTGTCACTTGAATTCCAGGACCCACATAATGTTGTGTTTTAGGACTACATAAACATTCAATGCAGCATTAGAACCCTTAGACTCTCTTCTTCCATCAGAAAATAATAGGTAATTCCTAAATGATATGGGTCTGGAGTTATATGAGCTTGAAATGAGGGTGGCTGTAGAGAAAAAAAACAATGGAATTAGTTTATATAGCGCTTTAATAACAGCTGAAGCTGGAAGAAACTGCTAACATGAAAAAGGGGAACTATTGCCCCCTTGTGGAAAAGAAAAAAAATATAGTGGCCAGGGCTTTATCGGCACCCAAGCTTGAAAAAAACTTAACACCGAACAAATTCGGGAATGGCGCTTTATGTCATACAGTATTTTTAATTCGTGAATGGCACTGAATGAGTTGATTAAAATGAACGCTATCTGGGATAATTACGACCAGGTTGATATATTTTATTTTATTTAGTTATTTATGTATCCATGTATTTGGTTATTTATTTTATGTATTTATTTATTTTTCTAGCGGTGATAGGTAGCCATCGATTTGAGGGCACTCTTTACCAACGTCCATTAAAGCGGCGTTTTCAGTCATGTCCCGTTTTATTTATTAGGGTGTGAGGGGCTATTTTAAACACATTTAATTAAAAAAAAATAATAGCCAAAATAGATCAGTGCGACTATCAAACTCACAACCGACATGAATCATAAAGCCAATTGCAGCGAAATTATGTTCCTGCGTTTAGATCAATAAAACCGCTTACAGCGTTTTCACGCCAACAATCGGCAACCCAATAAAAACCGACCAGAGCGCCGACCCTTCTACTTGGCTAAGGCACCTGTTTTGATTGTGTTTTTTTTTTTTTTTTTGACGTCCTTGACGCGTGAGAAAAAGTCAATATCTAATTGTGCTTTGCAGCGCATTCACGCTGCATACATTCATACTCGGCTCTGACTTGTTTAAATGAGGCTTATCGTGGAAAATTGACTTGAACCGCACGTACAAGTGTGAAGCTGCGTGACCCAATAAATCTTTAGTGTGATACTCAATTTTTCAAAACATCAGTGAACAAACAGGTCTTAAAATTACCATATTGTGACATCTCAATGAGACTCATTTATATAATTACATCCTCACACCAAGTTCCCAACTGCCCAGGCACCTCTTGCATATCAAAGTAGCTGTTTATTTTATTTTAGCTTCACGTACCACGTAATAATCATAATAATAATAATGCTAATGATGATGATTGGATTGGATTTACCTTTATTAGTCTTGCAGTGGAGACATTTACATTTCACATCAGCAAAGTTATGAAAGGAAAATGAAAGAAGTAGAAAAACAAAATACATGAGCTGCTGTAAAGTCAGCCACTCTCGCGGCGCCATCTTGAAGTCAAAAGAACAAAAAATGTATAATATTATTGTTATTATCATTATCATTACTATTATTATTATTGAGAAGAAAGGAAGGTCAGCGTAGTGCGCCCATGCATATGTGCAACTGTCGCAGCTTGGAATCGAAGCGGATTTACGTGGGACAGGAGATGTGAGACAGTCTCTTTTTGTCAATGGATCCTACAGCTTCGTGTTTGCTTTCAACATTTAGCTTGTAGCAGACGTGCACATTTCACTATGACTTCCTTGATCCACTGGTGAAAAGGACACTTTCATCCTCTAATCGAATCTCTCTCTCTTTGTGTTGACAAAGACAATATGACAACACAAAGCGAGAGAGTCATTCATTCTTAAGCACTTTCTGTACCCTCTTTGTGACATGAAGCATTTCTAGATGACAGATTAGAGGATAAAAGTGTCCTTTTCACAGTGGATCAAGGAAGTCATGGTGGAATGTGCACGTCTGCTACAAGCTAAATGTGGAAAGCAAACACAAAGCTGTAGGATCCATTGACAAAAAGAGACAGTCTCACATCTCCCGTCCCACGTAAATCCGCTTCGATTCCAAGCTGCGACAGTTGCACATACGCATCGGCGCTCTACGCTGACCTTCCTTTCTTCTCAATAATAGTAATAGTAATGATAATAATAATAATAAGCCATTTTCATTTCCAGTCTTTGTAGTTTTTGCAAGCGCTGACAATGGCCCATATTCAAAGGGACGTATTCATCTAAGTGATACATTTTAATGCGTACACTTAGCAGGTTGCCGCCTTTATCATCAAAGCATGGACGGAAGATTGTTCCACGGTGAGGGTGGAGGTGGGGGGGTTCTGAACGATAAATAACCGCAGGGAAGTTGGAGAAGCGAAATTACATTCTCCCGCTTTCATCACTGGGCTCCCCGCTCGGCTGTCGGTTCCCGTCTGTGGCGATGGAAGGATTAGGCTGAGGATGATGTTATCCTGACACTTCAGACTTTGAAAATCCAGCATTTTTCTTTCTCCACCTGACTTAATTGTGGATTTTAGTCATTTTTGTGTTGGATCCGCGACGATGGTCATGCTGGATTTTTTTTCATTAAGTGCTTTGCCTTTTTTTTCCCCATCCTTGTATCATCCTTTAGTGCTAAAATACAGTCTGGCAGAGACGTGTGCAGTTTGTGGACTTTTATGGTGTTTGCTGCCATCTACTGGCTAATCATTTTAAACCAATGTATGCTATGGACTTATCTATTAAATGAACTGTGGGATGATAAATGCATGTTATGTAAACGAGTAAAAAAAATCAGGAGCACATGTCAAATGGTCACCTTGGAACGAATTGACGTATATAATAATAATAATAATAATTGTTGTTGTGAGACATGGCCCTGAGAAATGTTATTTCTGAGGGCCTTTCAAAACTCTCAAGACCACTTTACAGTCACAGGATTTTTTTTTTCTGTGTGTGAGCAGCGTTCACTCAACCCGGAATAATTTAAATGGATAGAAAGCTAGCTAGCTAATAGCCAGCTAATAGGTAGCTAGCCAGCTAGATAGCAAATAGAAAGCTCGCTAGCTAATAGACAGCAAGTAGATAGCTAGCAAGCTAGGTAGCCAACTAGCTAGCCAGCTAGATAGCTACAGAGATAGATATCTAGATAGCCAGCTAGATAAAAACATAATAATAATACATTTCATTTTGAGCGTTTTTCAAAGCTCTCAAGGACACTTTACAGTCGAAGACAAGCATATATACTATAATAAATAAAATACAATTACAAATAGAAACAAGAGATAGCTGTTAGCTACACAGAAAATGCAATTTTAAATAGGTGGGTTTTAAGGTGGGAAGAGAATTGATGTTATGTACAATATGCTGGGCGTAATGAGCAAGTAGTATTTATTCATTTATTTCTGTGATGTTTCTCACTTTTAACATCATACTTTGCATCCTGGATGAGAAGATGGCGAAGTATAAGAATAAGATTTTCAGGCGTTAGTTTAAGGTACATTTAAAAACGTTTTTTTGTTGTTGTTGTTGGTAGTGGTGATGAATCCACATTGCCGACCTGCAACCTACTTGACATCCCAAAAAATGGTCAAACCACACCAGGCTACTTCCTATTTGGTTGCTTTACAATCAGCGACCGTCACCTTTCACCTTCCCCTGCAGTGAAAAAAGGAGTGATGTAAACGCGCCATTATGTGCCATAAAGCTTTAATATTATCACATTTCTCTTGAATGACCCAAAAGAACCCTGCAAAATGAAGGCAAAAAAACTGCATATTTGGTGTTCATTTTTTTCATGCTTATTAATATCCGGGCTCAATTTTAACCAGGATATTAGTTTGTATTTTTTTGGGCTTAATATAATGACATAACAGTTATTAAATGACAGCACAAGCAGTACAAAGGCCCTCCTGGAGTCGCAATCTTTTCTTCCTGACTGCTTCTTCATTCCTCGTTTTGTTCCCATCTCCAGTGGCTCCAAGCACGGACGACGTGGCTCTCTATGTGGGCATCGTCATCGCTGTGATCATGTGCCTGATCATCTCCGTGGTCGTGGCGCTTTTCATATACCGGAAGAACCACCGCGACTTTGATTCGGACATCATGGACTCTTCCGCCCTCAATGGAGGCTTCCAGCCTGTTAGCATCAAGACAGCACGGAAAGGTTCGGCCTGCTGTGATTCACTTTTTTTTTTTTTTTACCTCCCGGTCGTTATATCAGACGTCATTCATCTGTCTATATTTTTAAAGGACAACCGACATCTCCGGACAAGTTGTGTCCATAATTTGTAAAATGTCTTCAAATGACTTCTACTGAGCGTATTTTACAAAGATTCCACCTCATATAGCTATATTTTACGTGTTAAGACTCGCGCTGAATATTCCGGAAGTCTTGTTTTTGAGTAGGTGACGAGTCCTCACCCTACGTCACTGAAGGAACGCCCCTGACCGAAAAAAAAAGGACACATTGTAGCAGTCCTTCCATCACGTCAATGCATTTTGCTGTACTTTGGTCTGAAAACTTTGTGTCGGACCAAAAAGAGGCAGAAACGGGCGACAAAGCTTCATGTAAGGCATTAATCAGCCTGTGGAAACGGGATGATTAATTCCTTACACGGCTTTGTCGCCATTTTCTGCCTTTTTTGGGTGCGACATTTCCCACCCCTGATGCCTCAAAATGACACGGAATTAATTCTTTATTTGATTGCAAACATGTATGCTTTCTTCTTCAGAACTATTTGAATCATATTCATAACTGGATGAGTAACAAGAAAGCATATTCTCCGAATCTGAAGCCATTGTTTTGATTCTCCAACAAGGCAAGACGTGTCGCGGTGACATCACGAAAAAGTGGCGGGACCTTCTGAAACTGGCTACTTCCGGGTTCATTTTTTTGCAGATTTTGGACACTTTACGTCATTTTTATTGGTGTTTGGCATTTGACTAAAAATATCATACTGCGTATTTTGGGTATTTTAGATGCCGTAAAACATTTTTCTGATGTCAGTTAAGAAACAAAAGTGTTGTCGGTTGTCCTTTAAGTCATCAAAATACTTCTGAATGTTCAATTTTCTGAGCAAAATTAATCCGTAAGGAAATGTTCAAGACGAGCTAACTGTTTGCTAGCGCTACGTATCTGTCAATGTGCCATCAACTCCACTGAAAAGTGACTTGTTGAAGTATCATCTGTTCATTTGCGCACATCTCATCTGAAAGCAAGTAAGAACGAGTGGCAGGGCGACATGTTCTCAACCCAGACGAGAAACATTCATCCTCGTACCTGGCGGCTAAACGTAGCCTTAGCGCTGCCATCTGGCTCTCATGAATCCCAGCTGCGCCTTTTAGCTCCTCAGACTGAGTAATGTTGCGTTGTGACAGACTTGACTTCCCTAATGAGTAAAAAGCCAACGACGGAAAGCAGCAGCCTGCTGATTGAAGCCACTGCTTCATTTCCTCGAGGTCATTGATATCTTTTTTTGCATTTCTCACCACAGCCGATCTTCTTACGGCACCCCCCGACCTGACCTCGGCGGCCGCCATGTACCGAGGTCCCGTTTACGCTCTGCACGACGTAGCCGACAAAATCCCCATGACCAACTCGCCGCTACTGGACCCTCTGCCCAACCTCAAGATCAAAGTATACAATTCCTCCGGATTGGTGACGCCGCAGGACGACCTGGGGGGCGAGTTCTCCTCCAAGTTATCGCCCAAGCCGCCCCACTGCCTGCTGGATAATGGCGAAGGCACGATCGGGCGTCGTACGCAAACGCTGCTTCGATCCAGGGATCCTTCCTGTACTGCCGTGGGTTCCTTTAGCTCCCAAGGCGGTCACCTCATTGTCCCAAATTCAGGTACGGTACACAGTTATGAGGCCCCGCCCACATTCGGATCCGTTAGCCAAGCATAGCAAATAGCTATTTTCTTTTTTATTTACCCTCCTCTGGGGCACAGAATAGGGATTTTCTGTATACACATAATAAGCTAGTTTGACCAAAGTCAAGCCTGCGGTCAATTTCCATCCGAACGTCAGCTTCCGTTATAAAATCAATGACATCTGGCCCGCGTGTGAAATGAATACATTGGGCAGTAGCTGCTTGAGCTAACGAGGAAAAGGTTTCTTCAACCGTCATCTGTACTTTTTTTGAAGGTTTCGGATGTTTCGCTCCTCATCCGAAGAGCTTTGTCAGCGAACTAAAGTTGTGTTGGTGTTAAGTGCTGCCATCTAGAGGTTCAATTAGGAACAGCAAATTAGCATATGAGTCATTGACTGAATGATCCTCCCAATTTTCTAAACTTTTTATATATTTTTTTATATACAGTAAAGTCTCGTTATATCGATATCGGTTATAGTGATAGTACTGCTTATTACGATACTATTTCTATGAACGCAAGGAGAAAATTTACATGCCGCAGGATTGGATATATCGATATTTTTTCCGACTCCCGAGAATATCGATATAACGAGACTTCACTGTATTTTTATATTGTTTTTATATATTTAAAAAAAAATCAAAATGGTGACAATCAACAAAATAATGCTTGGCTTTGGCTTTTAAATACAGTACAATGTATTATAATTTTACTATTACAGTAAAGTCTCGTTATATCGATATTCAAGGGAGTCCGAAAAAATATCGATATATCCGATATCGATATAACGAGACTTTACTGTATTATTATTATTATTATTATTATTATACATTTCATTTTAAGCACCTTTCAAAGCTCTCAAGGACACTTTACAGTCACAGACAAGCATAGGTAGTATAATAAATAAAATACAATCACAAATAGAATACAATAAATAAAATACAGTTATAAATAGAAACAAGAGAAAGAGCTTAATAATTTTACATTTTTTTCAAAATAAGTTATTGTTGTTATGAAACATTTAACTCAAAGCTAAGATTCACAGACTTAAAAAAAAATACAAATAAAAATAGAAATTGTTTTATCCCTGTGGTATTTCGGGGCACTTGTGTTAGCTAGCTTTAATTAGCATTGGGATGATCGGAGGGGTCTTCAGTAAAGAAAAAACAAAACTTCCCTACAAGGAGTCCCGGGACCCAAAAAACTTTTAGAACTCTTAATGAAATATCGCTAGGGGAGTTTTCTGGGGTGAACTGTGAGTAAGAAAATTGTCTTTTAAAAGTTTTCTGCAATGAGGTCCCCACGGTCGACTGGTGATTACTTTGCCGGTCAGGACAAGAAGCTGACTCGTCACCTTTTTTTGGGGGGGAAAGGTTCACTTCAAGGAGAAGAAGAAATCAATGTGCTATCCGGCACATGTGTGTGTGTGTGTGTGTGTGTGTCTTTTGAAAGATCTTTCTGACAAGGGATCATGTGAAATCGATGTGAGATGGAAAAAATGTAAATCACGCCACGAGCAGCAATATGAGAATCCCGTGACGATGGGGGGGGAGGGGGTGGGGTCATTGATTTTTGAATGAAATGTCCCCTCCTTTTCTATATGAAGTGAAGTACATATTTTTATGATTATCATATTTTTACATCTATGTTTTCTTTTTTTTTATAATGGCTAATAGATAACTAGTAGATAGCTAGTTTGCAAATAGATATCAAATCGATATGTAGCAAGCTAGCTAGATAGCAAGCTAGATATCGAGATTAGCTCGCTAATAGATAACTAATCGATAGCTAGCTAGGTAGCCAGCTAGATAGCTCAAGTGAGCAACATGATATCAACAAACCGGGAAGGTCCCATTGGAACATCATATTATGCATTTTACATGATTATTGATTCGTGTGATTATTGATTCATCTTTCCAAATATTTTTTTTTCTTCCCAAATTTGAGGAATTAATACTGGAAATGGTGTCTTCCCACATCAAACTCTCATCCCTCAACTTTCATGACAAAAAGCCCCAGTGAATGGGAAAGTAGTAATTGCTGTCAAAGAAATCAATGGTGGTGATACATATCAAGGAGGAGGAGCTAAGTTTAGCCTGGGTCGCTAGTGGAAATTATAGAGCGTTTTAGGAATAAGAAAAATTCTGTTTTAATTCTAAAATTAATTATAAATTTAAATTAATGTGTAATATTTCTACTTTGTGTATTTCTCTATATTCCAGGTGTGAGTCTTCTTATCCCGGCAGGCGCCATCCCACAGGGTCGAGTATATGAAATGTATGTGACCGTCCAGAGGAAAGAAAGTTTGAGGTAGGAAACGTCAGGTATGGGGGGGTGAGATGCGAGTATTTTTTGCCACGAGCCACATTGTAGTTATGGTTTCCTCTCGAGGGGCGTTACGCATTTGGGAAAACCATTAGCATGGTTCATCCCCTACTCATGCTACATATAGAGTGCACAACAAATTAATGAATGATTAGTTTTCAAATCTGAAGTCAAAAATAATGACTGTTGTTGTGGTTTACATTTTTTTGCAATTTGAAATTTTGTTTCAGACTTTAGCAAGCATCATGGTACTTGACATGCTTGATGTGATTTCGCGGGCCGAAAAATATGATGTGTCGGGGCCAGATTTGGCCCCCGGGCCTTTACTTTGACACCACGATATCCATACACAATGCAGTTTTTAAAATTATATTTTATTTTTATTAATTTTATGGTTGAGCATGTGCCTCAAATGCGTCTCTCGTTTTGGCACCCTCCTTTCAGGCCTTCAGTGGAAGACGGGCAAGCGGTTTTGAGCCCCGTGGTGAGCTGCGGCCCGCCGGGCGCCCTTTTGACGAGACCCCTGGTTCTCACCATGCACCATTGCGCCGTTTCGGACGGCCAACAGGACTGGTTGATCCAGCTCAAGAGCCAATCGCCGCAGAACATTTGGGAGGTACAGATTAATGGCATTTCCAATCGATTCCATGGGGGTAATAAACGACGACTCGCTGCGGACGTACAATCACATATACTGAACGTGCGGCTTTTCCGATTGACGATATTGCTTCCGTCAGCTCGCCATTGAACCGCGTCTCGTACGATGCTCTTTATTTTCGGGTTGAGGCTCTGTGAAATATTTGTTAAAATTAACTGTTGGTAAAAAAAAAAATGATGGTCAAATAGACTACAGAAAATGCAATTTGCAAATATTTATCATATACTGAGATTTAATATCGATTTATGAATATTTTTTATATATATCTTTTAACCGATGCATTTACCGGTAATTTAAATTAGCATTTTTTAATGGTCAATTTATTTGAGTGTTTATTTATTTATTCAATTACCATATTTTTTGCACTATAACCATTTTTTCAAAATCTCACAATGCACCTTATGTATGGAAAACATTTTGAAATCTGTCATTCATTGAAAGTGCACCTTACAGTATAATGCGGTGCATATTACATATGGAATTTTATAAAAATATGACTGTAATTGAAGGTGCACCTTGTTATCCAATGCGCCTTATAGTCCAGAAAAATACAGTACTTATTTATGTATTTGTTTATGTATGTATGTATGTATGTATGTATGTATGTATGTATGTATGTATGTATGTATTTATTTACTTGGTTCCTGTTTTTAGTTGTTTATTTTACAGTTTTTTTATTTATGTATTTATTTGCTGTTTTGATTCATTTATTTATTCATTTATTAATTCATTTATTCATTTTTGTGAATGTATACTGAAACTTTTTTTAATTAATCACAGACTGCAAAAATAAATAGACATACATATAAATAGATAAATACACAAATAAGTAGAACTAAATAAATAACGGAATTAATTACAAAATAAATATACGAACATATAAACATATAAATAAAATGCTACGAGGCCAAGAGTTAATTTAATTTTATTTATTTTTATTAAGTCCTTATGCCGCTTTCTTGTCAGGACGTGGTGGTGGTGGGCGAGGAGAATTTCACCACGCCGTGCTACATCCAGATGGACGACGAGGCATGCCATATCCTTACCGAGACTCTTGGCACGTACTGCCTGGTGGGCCAATCGCTCAGCGCGTCCACCAACAAGCGCCTCAAGTTGGCCATCTTCGGGCCGCTCACGTGCGCCGCCGCCGAGTATCACATTCGTGTGTATTGCTTGGACGACACGCAGGATGCACTCAAGGTTGTATATGTGTTTGCGTATGTTTAGAAAAGTTGTACAGTGATACCCCAGTTTACGCACACTTTAGCTTACGAACATTAAATTCGTGAGAATAGGTGTTTTTTTTATACGTGTTTTTTTATCAAGGATACTTTTGCTGTTATGGGACCGAAAAAGACCCCACCACAGGCTCATGTTCAGCCAAAGAGGAGACAAAACAAAATTACGGTCGAGCAGAAAAAGGAGATCATCGAGAAACACGAACGAGGTGTGCGTTTGTGTGACTTAGCGTCCCACTACCAATATGCAAAGTCGACCATTGCTACGTGGCTAAGGGTGTTTCTGTGTTGTCTAAGCAACGGTCTCAGGCAATAGAAA
Organism: Hippocampus bargibanti; assembly: GCF_051943395.1. Lineage (NCBI taxonomy): Eukaryota > Metazoa > Chordata > Actinopteri > Syngnathiformes > Syngnathidae > Hippocampus > Hippocampus bargibanti. The sequence goes on along the minus strand of NC_142751.1, from coordinate 11,854,799 downwards.
AGGTTGAAAAACCTCTGTTGATTTGAATTAATGAAAAGCAGCTAGCAGGGGACATTGTGAGTGATGGTATTATTGCCGAGAAAGCATGGCAACTTCACTTGGATATCATCAAGAGGCAACCTGGAAGTTCGTCATCCATTGACAACTGCCATCACAAAGGTAAATAAAACGACTTTATATATACTGTGGTACAGTTTACTTCTTTACAATACAATTATACATTTTATTATACATAAAATATGGTATATTTTGTGTAGTTTTAAGGCTTATTTAGTAGAAATGTATGTTTTATGAGGACCTGGGAATGGATTGTTCTCATTTTTAATGGTTTCTTACGGGAACTAAATAATAATAATAATACATTTCATTTATCATCGCCTTTCAAAACTCAAGGTCACTTTACAGTCACTGGATCATTTTTTTTTGCGGGTGAGCAGCGGCAGCCACACGCGCCCGCGTTCACTCAACCGGGAATAACTCAAATAGCTCAAGTAAGCTAGCTAGCTAATAGATAACTGATAGCTAGCTAGCTAGCTACTTAGACAGCTAATAGATAGCAGATAGATAGCAAATAGATAGCTAGCATGGTAGCCAGTAACGGTGACCTGGTTCAACCAGGAATAACTCAAATAGATCAAGTTAGCTAGCTAGCTAGTAGATGACTAATAGCTAGCTAGCTAAACAGCTAATAGATAGCAAATATTTGGCCGACAAACCTTTCACCTTACACACACTTTCTAGGAACTAACTAAGTTCGTAAGCTGAGGTATCACTGTATTTTTATTTATTTTTGTTAAGCAACTGATAATTTTTATCTTATTTTTTTTTTTCAAATTTCAGGAAGTGCTTCAAATGGAGAAACAAATGGGCGGGAAGTTGCTAGACGAACCAAAGACGCTCAACTTCAGCGACAGCACACATAACCTGAGACTTTCCATCCATGACGTCCCTCACGCACTGTGGAAGAGTAAACTACTGGCCAAGTATCAGGTGCCAAAAAAAATAAATAATGTTGTTATGATTTATCTTATTAACTCATTCACTGTCAGATCATGTGCAAAAACGTTTCCACTCCAGTGCCAGGGTTTTTATCATTTTCACTCAAATTGCAGTACCTATTGAATATTTAGTTTTAGGACTACATAAGGTCTCAAGCAGCAGCGTCTCAAATGAAACAAGTCGGCCATTTTGGTTTGAAACGTCCATTTTGTGCAAATTCCAAGACTTGTAGTTTGACATTCTGAAGTTTGGAACCGCAAAAAAAAAAGGTTTAAATTGCCATGGTCCTTTGCCAAATCCAATTTTAATCATTGCCTCCAGCATTCTACAAGGTAATTTGTGTTTTCTTTGTTGCAGGAACTCTGTTTCCAGCAAGTGTGGGATGGCTCCCAGAGGAACCTGCATTGTTGCTTCACTCTGGAACGCTTCTCCACCGCCACTGTGGACCTCAACTGTAAGATTTGCGTACGCCAAGTGGAAGGGGAAGGTCAGATCTTTCAGCTGGACACAACATTATCAGAGGTGGGCAATACACTTTGATGCGAAAAAAGTGGAAGTAATATTGTAAAATAATACACATTATCACTTCGGGAGATGGCAAAAAATGACATGTTGGTTCGACCATTGACATTGCATTGCCAAATGTATCCCAGCTGGCTGGCAAGCTAATAGCTCGCTATCTATTAGCTATCTATCCAGCTATCTAGCTAGCTATTAGATATCTATTAGCTGGCTATCTATTAGCTATCCATTAGCTAGCTGGCTATCTGCTATCTATCCAGCTGGCTAGCTATCTATTAGCTAGCTGGCTTGTTAGCTGGCTATCTATTGGCTATGTGTTAGCTAGCGAGCTGCCTGGCTATCTATTAGCTATCGATTAACTAACTGGCCATCTGTTCGCTATATATCCAGCTGGCTAGCTATCTATTAGCTAGCTGGCTTGTTAGCTGGCTATATTGGCTATCTATTAGCTAGCTAGCTGGCTGGCTATAGATTTTTATTTATTTGAGTTATTCCGGGTTGAGTGAACGCTGGCGCATGTGACTGTCGCTACTCACCCACACAAAAACTGATCCAGTGACTGTAAAGTGACCTTGTGAGTTTTGAAAGGCGCTAACAAATGAAATGTATTATTATTATCCGTGTATGGATTTATTTATTTTAAATGCTACTATTATTGCGTGGGCGACGAGAATTATGATTATACTGCCTCACGAAGTCCCTCTTGGCACAGCGTCAGGACTCCAATGTAGCATCACGGAAAATGCACAAGATGGCGCCCAAGCTCCGTTGGAAATGGGCTCATTTGTCTGCTGGGAATTTATGTCAACTAGTATTGAATAGTAGTCTTGGTGCATTATTAGTGTGTTATTTATGTGTTTTACTTCTAATTTTGCCATAATCACAGATGAACACTACGTTTTCAGACCAAACAAAGTACCCAAAATGCATTGTGTGTCGCTTTCTCGGTCAGGGGCGTTCCTTCCGTGACGTCACGTCAGGAATCGTCACCAACTCGTAAACAAGACTTCCTGAATATTCAGCGCGAGTCTTAAAATGTAAAATATAGCTATATGCGGTGGAATCTTTGTAAAATACGCTCAGTAGAAGTCATTTGAAGTGATTTTACAAATTATGGACACAACTTGTCCGGAGGTGTCGGTTGCCTTTAAAGATGTTTTTTTGTTTTTTATTGTTTGTTATTAAATGAACGGTGTATGTGCTTGCTTTATTTTGCTACTTTATTGACACATTTTCATTCCATGTTGTGCCTCGCAGGATTCGCAAAACATTGACACGTCACTGCTGGACCCGGCCAGCAACATCACCACTTTGGTGGGACCCAACGCCTTCCGCATCCCCGTCTCCATCCGCCAGAAGCTGTGCGGCAGCCTCGATGCGCCCCAGACCCGCGGCAATGACTGGAGGATGCTGGCACACAAACTCAACCTTGACAGGCAAGTGTCCAACTCCAGGTTTAGATTACACCTCCAGCTTTCCTGTGTGGAGTTTATATATTCTCTTTGTGATATTCGTAACAGGTTGATAGTCGTTGTTTTTCGGGTGAAAACATCATACTAAACGGCGCTAATATATTTTTGCGATGAACTACAATGACACAATGGTCATTTTTTTTGGGCAAAAACGCCTTACTATACATGGTCGTTTTTTTCAGCTAAAAAAGCCTTACTATACATGGTCGTTTTTATGGTCAAAAACGCCTTACTATACATGGTCGTTTTTTTTTTTTTCAGCTAAAAACGCCTTACTATACATGGTCGTTTTTTGGTCAAAAACGCCTTACTATACATGGTCGTTTTTTTTCAGCTAAAAACGCCTTACTATACATGGTCGTTTTTTTCAGCTAAAAAAGCCTTACTATACATGGTCGTTTTTATGGTCAAAAACGCCTTACTATACATGGTCGTTTTTTTCAGCTAAAAAAGCCTTACTATACACGGTCGTTTTTATGGTCAAAAACGCCTTACTATACATGGTCGTTTTTTTCAGCTAAAAACGCCTTACTATACATGGTCGTTTTTTTCCGCTAAAAAAGCCTTACTATACATGGTCGTTCTTTTCAGCTAAAAACGCCTTACTATACATGGTCGTTTTTTTCAGCTAAAAAAGCCTTACTATACATGGTCGTTTTTATGGTCAAAAACGCCTTACTATACATGGTCGTTTTTTTCGGCTAAAAAAGCCTTACTATACATGGTCGTTTTTATGGTCAAAAACGCCTTACTATACATGGTTGTTTTATCATCAAAAACGCCTTACTATACATGGTCGTTTTATCATCAAAAACGCCTTACTATACATGGTCGTTTTATTCGGCTAAAACCGCCTTACTATACATGGTCGTTTTTTTCAGCTAAAAACGCCTTACTATACATGGTCGTTTTTTTCAGCTAAAAAAGCCTTACTATACATGGTCGTTTTTATGGTCAAAAACGCCTTACTATACATGGTTGTTTTATCATCAAAAACGCCTTACTATACATGGTCGTTTTTTTCAGCTAAAAAAAGCCTTACTATACATGGTCGTTTTTTTTCAGCTAAAAACGCCTTACTATACATGGTCGTTTTTTTCAGCTAAAAAAGCCTTACTATACATGGTCGTTTTTTTCAGCTAAAAAAGCCTTACTATACATGGTCGTTTTTTTCAGCTAAAAACGCCTTACTATACATGGTCGTTTTTTTCAGCTAAAAAAGCCTTACTATACATGGTCATTTTTTGGTCAAAAACGCCTTACTATACATGGTCGTTTTTTTCAGCTAAAAAAGCCTTACTATACATGGTCGTTTTTTTCAGCTAAAAACGCCTTACTATACATGGTCGTTTTTTGGTCAAAAACGCCTTACTATACATGGTCGTTTTTTTCAGCTAAAAAAGCCTTACTATACATGGTCGTTTTTATGGTCAAAAACGCCTTACTATACATGTTCGTTTTTTTCGGCTAAAAAAAGCCTTACTATACATGGTCGTATTTTTCAGCTAAAAAAGCCTTACTATACATGGTCGTTTTTATGGTCAAAAACGGCTTACTATACATGGTCGTTTTTTTCAGCTAAAAAAGCCTTACTATACATGGTCGTTTTTTCAGCTAAAAAGCCTTACTATACATGGTCGTTTTTTTCGGCTAAAAAAGCCTTACTATACACGGTCTTTTTTTTCAGCTAAAAACGCCTTACTATACCTGGTCGTTTTTATGGTCAAAAACGCCTTACTATACATGGTTGTTTTATCATCAAAAACGCCTTACTATACATGGTCGTTTTTATGGTCAAAAACGCCTTACTATACATGGTCGTTTTTTTCCGCTAAAAAAGCCTTACTATACATGGTCGTTCTTTTCAGCTAAAAACGCCTTACTATACATGGTCGTTTTTTTTCAGCTAAAAAAGCCTTACTATACATGGTCGTTTTTATGGTCAAAAACGCCTTACTATACATGGTCGTTTTTTTCGGCTTAAAAAGCCTTACTATACATGGTCGTTTTTATGGTCAAAAACGCCTTACTATACATGGTCGTTTTTTTCGGCTAAAAAAAGCCTTACTATACATGGTCGTTTTTTTCAGCTAAAAAAGCCTTACTATATATACATGGTCGTTTTTATGGTCAAAAACGCCTTACTATACATGGTCGTTTTTTTCAGCTAAAAAAGCCTTACTATACATGGTCGTTCTTTTCAGCTAAAAACGCCTTACTATACATGTTCGTTTTTTTCAGCTAAAAAAGCCTTACTATACATGGTCGTTTTTATGGTCAAAAACGCCTTACTATACATGTTCGTTTTTTTCGGCTAAAAAAGCCTTACTATACATGGTCGTATTTTTCAGCTAAAAAAGCCTTACTATACATGGTCGTTTTTATGGTCAAAAACGCCTTACTATACATGGTCGTTTTTTTCAGCTAAAAAAGCCTTACTATACATGGTCGTTTTTTCAGCTAAAAAAGCCTTACTATACATGGTCGTTTTTTTCGGCTAAAAAAGCCTTACTATACATGGTCGTTTTTATGGTCAAAAACGCCTTACTATACATGGTTGTTTTATCATCAAAAACGCCTTACTATACATGGTCGTTTTATTCGGCTAAAAACGCCTTACTATACATGGTCGTTTTTTTCAGCTAAAAACGCCTTACTATACATGGTCGTTTTTTTCAGCTAAAAAAGCCTTACTATACATGGTCGTTTTTATGGTCAAAAACGCCTTACTATACATGGTCGTTTTTTTTTCGGCTAAAAAAAGCCTTACTATACATGGTCGTTTTTTTCAGCTAAAAAAGCCTTACTATACATGGTCGTTTTTATGGTCAAAAACGCCTTACTATACATGGTCGTTTTTTTCAGCTAAAAAAGCCTTACTATACATGGTCGTTTTTTTCAGCTAAAAAAGCCTTACTATACATGGTCGTTTTTTTCAGCTAAAAAAGCCTTACTATACATGGTCGTTTTTTTCAGCCTTACTATACATGGTTGTTTTTTTCATCAAAAACGCCTTACTATACATGGTCGTTTTTTTCAGCTAAAAAAGCCTTACTATACATGGTCGTTTTTTTGGTCAAAAAAGCCTTACTATACATGGTCGTTTTTTTTTTCGGCTAAAAAAAGCCTTACTATACATGGTTGTTTTTTTCGGCTAAAAAAAGCCTTACTATACATGGTCGTTTTTTTCAGCTAAAAAAGCCTTACTATACATGGTCGTTTTTTTCAGCTAAAAACGCCTTACTATACATGGTCGTTTTTTTCAGCTAAAAAAGCCTTACTATACATGGTCGTTTTTTTCAGCTAAAAACGCCTTACTATACATGGTCATTTTTTTCAGCTAAAAACGCCTTACTATACATGTTCGTTTTTTTCGGCTAAAAAAAGCCTTACTATACATGGTCGTATTTTTCAGCTAAAAAAGCCTTACTATACATGGTCGTTTTTATGGTCAAAAACGCCTTACTATACATGTTCGTTTTTTTTCGGCTAAAAAAAGCCTTACTATACATGGTCGTATTTTTCAGCTAAAAAAGCCTTACTATACATGGTCGTATTTTTCAGCTAAAAAAGCCTTACTATACATGGTCGTTTTTATGGTCAAAAACGCCTTACTATACATGTTCGTTTTTTTTCGGCTAAAAAAAGCCTTACTATACATGGTCGTATTTTTCAGCTAAAAAAGCCTTACTATACATGGTCGTATTTTTCAGCTAAAAAAGCCTTACTATACATGGTCGTTTTTTTGGTCAAAAACGCCTTACTATACATGGTCGTTTTTTTCAGCTAAAAAAGCCTTACTATACATGGTCGTTTTTATGGTCAAAAACGCCTTACTATACATGGTCGTTTTTTTCAGCTAAAAAAGCCTTACTATACATGGTCGTTCTTTTCAGCTAAAAACGCCTTACTATACATGGTCGTTTTATTCGGCTAAAAACGCCTTACTATACATGGTCGATTTTTTCAGCTAAAAACGCCTTACTATACATGGTCCTTTTTTTCAGCTAAAAAAAGCCTTACTATACATGGTTGTTTTTTTCAGCTAAAAAAGCCTTACTATACATGGTCGTTTTTTTCGGCTAAAAAAGCCTTACTATACATGGTCGTTTTTTTCAGCTAAAAAAGCCTTACTATACATGGTCGTTTTTATGGTCAAAAACGCCTTACTATACATGGTCGTTTTTTTCATCTAAAAACGCCTTACTATACATGGTCGTTTTTATGGTCAAAAACGCCTTACTATACATGGTTGTTTTATCATCAAAAACGCCTTACTATACATGGTCGTTTTTATGGTCAAAAACGCCTTACTATACATGGTTGTTTTATCATCAAAAACGCCTTACTATACATGGTCGTTTTTTTCAGCTAAAAAACGCCTTACTATACATGGTCGTTTTTTTCAGCTAAAAAACGCCTTACTATACATGGTCGTTTTTTTCAGCTAAAAAAGCCTTACTATACATGGTCGTTTTTTTCAGCTAAAAACGCCTTACTATACATGGTCGTTTTTTTTGGTCAAAAACGCCTTACTATACATGGTCGTTTTTTTCAGCTAAAAAAGCCTTACTATACATGGTCGTTTTTATGGTCAAAAACGCCTTACTATACATGGTCGTTTTTTTGGTTAAAAAAAGCCTTACTATACATGGTCGTTTTTTTCAGCTAAAAAAGCCTTACTATACATGGTCGTTTTTATGGTCAAAAACGCCTTACTATACATGGTCGTTTTTATGGTCAAAAACGCCTTACTATACATGGTCGTTTTCATGGTCAAAAACGCCTTACTATACATGGTCGTTTTTTTCAGCTAAAAAAGCCTTACTATACATGGTCGTTTTTTTCAGCTAAAAAAGCCTTACTATACATGGTCGTTTTTTTGGTCAAAAACGCCTTAAAAACACCTTACTATACATGGTCGTTTTTTTCAAATACGCCTTACTTTACATGGTCGTTTTTTTCGGCTCCAGCCTTACTATACATGGTCGTTTTTTGCGGCCTGGTGGTCAAAAACGCCTTCTTGGTGCTTCATTCAAGTCCATGGTCGTTTTTTTCAATTTGCTTGTGAAAAAGAGACGCCTTACTATACATGGTCGTTTTTTCAGGTCAAAAACGCCTTACTATACATGGTCGTTTTTTTCAGCTAAAAACGCCTTACTATACATGGTCATTTTTTTGCCTTACTATACATGGTCGTTTTTTGGTCAAAAACGCCTTACTATACATGGTCGATTTTTTTCAGCTAAAAACGCCTTACTATACATGGTCATTTTTTTGGCTAAAAAAGCCTTACTATACATGGTCGTTCTTTTCAGCTAAAAAACGCCTTACTATACATGGTCGTTTTTTTCAGCTAAAAAAGCCTTACTATACATGGTCATTTTTTGGTCAAAAACGCCTTACTATACATGGTCGTTTTTTTCGGCTCAAAAACGCCTTACTATACATGGTCGATTTTTTCAGCTAAAAAAGCCTTACTATACATGGTCGTTTTTATGGTCAAAAACGCCTTACTATACATGGTCGTTTTTTTTCAGCTAAAAAAGCCTTACTATACATGGTCATTTTTTTCAGCTAAAAACGCCTTACTATTCATGGTTGTTTTATCATCAAAAACGCCTTACTATACATGGTCGTTTTTATGGTCAAATACGCCTTACTTTACATGGTCGTTTTTTTCGGTTCCAGTTTCCTTCCAAAACCATGAACTGCCTTACTATACATGGTCGTTTTTTGGTCAAAAACGTCTTACTTACATGGTCATTTTTTTCAGCTAAAAAAGCCTTACTATACATGGTCGTTTTTTGCAATTTGAAACGCCTTATTATACATGGTCATTTTTTTCAGCTAAAAACGCCTTACTATACATGGTCGTTTTTTTTGGTCAAAAACGCCTTACTATACATGGTCGTTTTTTTCAGCTAAAAACGCCTTACTATACATGGTCGTTTTTTTGGCTAAAAAATGCCTTACTATACATGGTCGTTTTTTTGGTCAAAAAAGCCTTACTATACATGGTCGTTTTTTTCGGCTAAAAAAGCCTTACTATACATGGTCGTTTTTTGGTCAAAAAAGCCTTACTATACATGGTCGTTTTTTGGTCAAAAACGCCTTACTATACATGGTCGTTTTTTGGTCAAAAACGCCTTACTATACATGGTCGTTTTTTGGTCAAAAACGCCTTACTATACATGGTCGTTTTTATTCATCTAAAAACGCCTTACATGGTCATTTTTTTTCGGCTAAAAACGCCTTACTATACATGGTCGTTTTTTTGGTCAAAAAAGCCTTACTATACATGGTTGTTTTTTTCAGCTAAAAACGCCTTACTATACATGGTCGTTTTTTTCAGCTAAAAAAGCCTTACTATACATGGTCGTTTTTTGGTCAAAAAAGCCTTACTATACATGGTCATTTTTTTCAGCTAAAAACGCCTTACTATATACATGGTCGTTTTTTTCAGCTAAAAAAGCCTTACTATACACGGTCTTTTTTTCAGCTAAAAACGCCTTACTATACCTGGTCGTTTTTATGGTCAAAAACGCCTTACTATACATGGTTGTTTTATCATCAAAAACGCCTTACTATACATGGTCGTTTTATCATCAAAAACGCCTTACTATACATGGTCGTTTTATTCGGCTAAAAACGCCTTACTATACATGGTCATTTTTTCAGCTAAAAACGCCTTACTATACATGGTCGTTTTTTGGTCAAAAACGCCTTACTATACATGGTCGATTTTTTCAGCTAAAAACGCCTTACTATACATGGTCATTTTTTGGTCAAAAACGCCTTACTATACATGGTCGATTTTTGGTCAAAAACGCCTTACTATACATGGTCGATTTTTTCAGCTAAAAACGCCTTACTATACATGGTCATTTTTTGGTCAAAAACGCCTTACTATACATGGTCGTTTTTTGGTCAAAAACGCCTTACTATACATGGTTGATTTTTTTCAGCTAAAAACGCCTTACTATACATGGTCATTTTTTCAGCTAAAAACGCCTTACTATACATGGTCATTTTTTTTCAGCTAAAAACGCCTTACTATACCTGGTCGTTTTTATGGTCAAAAACGCCTTACTATACATGGTTGTTTTATCATCAAAAACGCCTTACTATACATGGTCGTTTTATCATCAAAAACGCCTTACTATACATGGTCGTTTTATTCGGCTAAAAACGCCTTACTATACATGGTCATTTTTTCAGCTAAAAACGCCTTACTATACATGGTCGTTTTTTGGTCAAAAACGCCTTACTATACATGGTCGATTTTTTCAGCTAAAAACGCCTTACTATACATGGTCATTTTTTGGTCAAAAACGCCTTACTATACATGGTCGTTTTTTTGGTCAAAAACGCCTTACTATACATGGTCGATTTTTTTGATTTTTTTCAGCTAAAAACGCCTTACTATACATGGTCATTTTTTTGGCTTAAAACGCCTTACTATACATGGTCGTTTTTTTGGCTTAAAAATGCCTTACTATACATGGTCGTTTTTTTGAGCTAAAAAAGCCTTACTATACACGGTCTTTTTTTTTCAGCTAAAAACGCCTTACTATACCTGGTCGTTTTTATGGTCAAAAACGCCTTACTATACATGGTTGTTTTATCATCAAAAACGCCTTACTACACATGGTCGTTTTATCATCAAAAACGCCTTACTATACATGGTCGTTTTATTCGGCTAAAAACGCCTTACTATACATGGTCATTTTTTCAGCTAAAAACGCCTTACTATACATGGTCGTTTTTTTCAGCTAAAAAAGCCTTACTATACATGGTCGTTTTTTTCAGCTAAAAAAGCCTTACTATACATGGTCGTTTTTTTCGGCTAAAAAAGCCTTACTATACATGGTCGTTTTTATGGTCAAAAACGCCATACTATACATGGTCATTTTTTTCAGCTAAAAACGCCTTACTATACATGGTCGTTTTATCATCAAAAACGCCTTACTATACATGGTCATTTTTTCAGCTAAAAACGCCTTACTATACATGGTCATTTTTTTTCAGCTAAAAACGCCTTACTATACATGGTCCTTTTATCATCAAAAACGCCTTACTATACATGGTCATTTTTTTTTTTTTTTTTTTTTTTTTTTTTTTTTTTTCATAAAAACGCCTTACTATACATGGTCATTTTTTCAGCTAAAAACGCCTTACTATACATGGTCATTTTTTCAGCTAAAAACGCCTTACTATACATGATCGTTTTTTTGGTCAAAAAAGCCTTACTATACATGGTCGTTTTTTGGTCAAAAACGCTTTACTATACATGGTCGTTTTTTTTTTTTTTTTTTTTTTTTTGCTAAAAACGCCTTACTATACATGGTCATTTTTTCAGCTAAAAACGCCTTACTATACATGGTCATTTTTTCAGCTAAAAACGCCTTACTATACATGGTCATTTTTTTTCAGCTAAAAACGCCTTACTATACATGGTCGTTTTTTTGGTCAAAAACGCCTTACTATACATGGTCATTTTTTCAGCTAAAAACGCCTTACTATACATGGTCATTTTTTCAGCTAAAAACGCCTTACTATACATGGTCATTTTTTCAGCTAAAAACGCCTTACTATACATGGTCGTTTTTTTCGGCTAAAAAAGCCTTACTATACATGGTCGTTTTTTTTTTTTTTTTTTTTTTTTTTTTTTTTGCTAAAAACGCCTTACTATACATGGTCGTTTTTTGGTCAAAAAAGCCTTACTATAAATGGTCGTTTTTTTCCGCTAAAAACGGCTTACTATACATGGTCGTTTTTTTTGGCTAAAAACGCCTTACTATACATGGGCGTTTTTTGGTCAAAAAAGCCTTACTATAAATGGTCGTTTTTTTCCGCTAAAAACGGCTTACTATACATGGTCGTTTTTTTTGGCTAAAAACGCCATACTATACATGGTCATTTTTTTCAGCTAAAAACGCCTTACTATACATGGTCGTTTTATCATCAAAAACGCCTTACTATACATGGTCATTTTTTCAGCTAAAAACGCCTTACTATACATGGTCCTTTTATCATCAAAAACGCCTTACTATACATGGTCATTTTTTTTTTTTTTTTTTTTTTTTTTTTTTTTTTTTTGCTAAAAACGCCTTACTATACATGGTCATTTTTTCAGCTAAAAACGCCTTACTATACATGGTCATTTTTTCAGCTAAAAACGCCTTACTATACATGATCGTTTTTTTGGTCAAAAACGCCTTACTATACATGGTCGTTTTTTTGGTCAAAAACGCTTTACTATACATGGTCGTTTTTTTTTTTTTTTTTTTTTTTTGGTCGTTTTTTGGGCTTAAAAACGCCTTACTTTGCTAAAAACGCCTTACTATACATGGTCATTTTTTCAGCTAAAAACGCCTTACTATACATGGTCATTTTTTCAGCTAAAAACGCCTTACTATACATGGTCATTTTTTTTCAGCTAAAAACGCCTTACTATACATGGTCGTTTTTTTGGTCAAAAACGCCTTACTATACATGGTCATTTTTTCAGCTAAAAACGCCTTACTATACATGGTCATTTTTTCAGCTAAAAACGCCTTACTATACATGGTCATTTTTTCAGCTAAAAACGCCTTACTATACATGGTCGTTTTTTTCGGCTAAAAAAGCCTTACTATACATGGTCGTTTTTTTTTTTTTTTTTTTTTTTTTTTTTTTTTTTTTTTTTGCTAAAAACGCCTTACTATACATGGTCGTTTTTTGGTCAAAAAAGCCTTACTATAAATGGTCGTTTTTTTCCGCTAAAAACGGCTTACTATACATGGTCGTTTTTTTTGGCTAAAAACGCCTTACTATACATGGGCGTTTTTTTCGGCTAAAAACGCCTTACTATACATGGTCGTTTTTTTTTTTGTTTTTTTTTTTGGCTAAAAACGCCTGACTATACATGGTCGTTTTTTTTTTTTTTTTTTTTTTTTTTTTTGCTAAAAACGCCTTACTATACATGGTCGTTTTTTTTTTTTTTTTTTTTTTTTTTTTTTTTTTTTTGCTAAAAACGCCTTACTATACATGGTCGTTTTTTGGTCAAAAAAGCCTTACTATACATGGTCGTTTTTTTCCGCTAAAAACGCCTTACTATACATGGTCGTTTTTTTTTGGCTAAAAACGCCTTACTATACATGGGCGTTTTTTTTTTTTTTTTTTTGCTAAAAACGCCTTACTATACATGGTCGTTTTTTTTTTTTTTTTGCTTTTTTTTTTTTTTTTTTTTTTTTTTTGCTAAAAACGCCTTACTATACATGGTCGTTTTTTTTTTTTTTTTTTTTTTTTTTTGCTAAAAACGCCTTACTATACATGGTCGTTTTTTGGTCAAAAACGCCTTACTATACATGGTCGTTTTTTTTTTTTTGTTGCTAAAAACGCCTTACTATATACATGGTCGTTTTTTGGTCAAAAAAGCCTTACTATACATGGTCGTTTTTTTCTGTCAAAAACGCCTTACTATAAATGGTCGTTTTTTTTCCGCTAAAAACGCCTTACTATACATGGTCGTTTTTTTTTTCGGCTAAAAAAGCCTTACTATACATGATGGTTTTTTTTGGTCAAAAACGCCTTACTATACATAGTCGTTTTTTGGTCATAAACGCCTTACTAGACATGGTCGTTTTTTTGTGCTAAAAATGCCTTACTATACATAATGGTTTTTTTCCACTAAAAACGCCTTTCTATACATGGTCCTTTTTTCAGCCAAAAACGCCTTTCTTTTCATTGTCGGGGATGATGGGGTCCAAAACGTTTTTTTTTTGTTTTTGTTTTAACGCCTTACTAGACATGGTTGGTTTGTTTTTCACCTGATAATGCCCTAATATACATGGTTGTTTTTTTTGGGGGGTGGGGCTCTAAACAGCTAACAACACGTGGTTATAGATATTTTTGGCCTTATTTTATTATTTATATGCATAGTATGGTGTTTTTAACGAAAAAAACGACCATGTATAGTAAGGCGTTTTTAGCTGAAAGTGTATATTATTATATATTTATTTCTTTATATTTTGTGTGCTAAAGAGCCTCCTTTGATCCTCCATTCATCCAAAAACTATTCTGTATCGCATGCTCAGGTACCTGAACTACTTTGCAACCAAGTCGAGCCCAACGGGGGTCATCCTGGACCTTTGGGAGGCACAGCACTTCCCCGATGGCAACCTGAGCCGCCTGGCCCAAGTCCTGGAAGAAATGGGCCGCCACGACAGCCTCCTTCCTGCTACCAATGAGCACTGACATCATATCGGAAACAACATGGCCGCCGTTGCTCCTTTGTGAAGCTTTGTCATTCATGGACCCTGTCGTCATGGAAACAGCCTGGGGTTATTCACAAGATCCTGAGATGGATGTTGAAGAGGGGTCAGGGTTACATGGCAACCTGGCAAACTGATTCATGTCTGTGATAGTATACTATTTAATATGAATAATGATAATCCCATTTATGCTTTTGTTTTTCGAAATGAGCGCCATTTTTTTTGGGGGTTGTTGATGATTATCATTTGCCGTTTTTCAACTTTAGCTTCAAGGATTTTCCACATGACTATTTGTACATTGTGACAAGGCAGACCCGAAGAAGAGGTGGGTGCAGTTGTATGTCCCAAAAGGGGGAAAAAAATCTATTTTTCTAGGAACAGAAGTAAACATTCCAGTTTATTGCCAAATAATTGACACACAATGTGTGAGATTCACTTGAATGCAATTGAAAATGAATGATTTGTCACATCAATGTCAGAATTTATTTTATTTCATTTTTTTTGTAAAGCCGTCTATGCAACCTTATTCCCTGATATGAAATACAGTTCTTAATGGGGATATTCGCCCCCCCCCCCCCCCCCCTTCAATTTGTTATGCGGCTTTGTAATGCTAACGTGCTATTTTCAAGTGAGATCCTCACCAGGCGCTCCAGTCTCAACATAATTGTATAGTGTAAGAAATGTGATTTTTAAAAGTAATAAATTATATTTATATGCAACACTGACCTTAAAAGACAGTGTGTCATTTTTATTGTTGGTGTTGTCTTTCCTAGCAATCCCAAGACCACTGTTGACCAAACTTTTCTGAACAAGGATATCTCGCTATTTCAAATCATAACATAACAGACCAGTACAGTGATACCTTGTATTACGAACTTAATTGGTTCCCAGACAGTGTGTAAGGCAAAAAGTGTGTATCCCAAAAAAAATAATTTCCCATAGGAAACCATTAAAATGAGAATAATCCGTTCCCAGGTCCCCATAAAACATACATTTCTACTTGTACAGTATAATAAAGTCTTTTTATTGACTTTTGTGATGGTCGTTGATGGCTTGATGGAATGGAGTGGCCCGTTTTCATCAGCATTAAACACTTGATGAGGAACGTAACCTTCTTCTTTCACCATCTTAAGGAATGATCCTTGTAGGTCCTTTACGATAATTTTACCTAGTTCCTCATCAAGTGTGTTTTGTTTAGCTGGGTTGATAGCTTTTTGCATCAAGTGTACAGATGGCTTGTGCGGGTTATTTGTGGAGCCTGATTGATGGGATATTTTAACCTTGCAGTCGACACTGCCTTTGAACTCTCAAAGTTGAAACAAGTCCAAATGTCACTGTTTTCTATCCATTTTCTCACTCTATCTCTCTGTTGTCTGCCTGTCTCTTTAATGTTTAACCCCCCCCCCCCCCCCGCATTCTTGACCAATCATGTGGCTTTAACCGAAGACTGGGGGCGGGGAATAGAGGACAAAAACTGGGCTGCCATTTTGTTGTTAGAGGAACGGGCTCGTTCGCGAACGACATATCACTCATTGAGGCAGCTCCGTCCGTGTACAAAAAAAGTTCGTATGCCAAGGTAAAATTTTCATAAATGTAACGTTTGTAAACCAAGTTTGTAAACCAAGGGGTTCGTAAACCGAGGTATCACTGTATTTCCATTTACTGTACTTCCATTTAAAAAAATTAAAAGACAATTCAGGATTTTTTTTTGTATACACTCAATCAAAGTTGGAAACCAACACTGATGAAAGCGAACATACGCTATTTTTTTTCCAATTAATTTAATCCAACCGATCATGACCCCAATGAGGTCACTGTATGTTCTTAAGCTAGACAAAATCAACAGTACAAAAGACTGCGCCTATAAATATGGATGCCTGGCTGTAAAGGAAAGGGGCGGTGTCCCCCCTGGATCCCTTCAAGAGCCACTTAGCTTTCATAGAAAGCACAAAGGCAAGCTAACTCCTCCCCCCCCTCTGTCCATTGGGTCTTAGCCACGTGTTTTATTTTTTGTGTGTGCATTTGCGTACGTCTGTCACGGCTTGATGTCCTGAATCTCCAACATCCTGACGAGGGTCTTCTTCACCCGCAAAGCGGTGAGGCGAGAAGCCGGCTTGGGCGACCAGCATTCCGACATCAGTTTGGCCATTGGATGTAAACACTGAAGAAAATGAACAAAGGCGGACTCAGAAATCCTCTCTCGCGACTTAATATTTTGTGTTGACCACAGAAGGTGATCGATCAATGGTGTACAGGTACCTCATCTGCGACCCAACGGCTAGCGAACGCTGGTCTTTGCTGCTTGAGGCAGACCACCTTCCTCATGTCATCATAGGAGGGGTCGGAAGCCACCAGGTCATAATAGGGAAGCTGGTAGTCCTCGACGATGCCTTGGTGCATCACAAAAAAAAGCAGCAATTAATAATAATAATAACACTTGAGCGTGTGTAGTAGCCAGGTAGATGGCGAGCTTGATAGCAATATTATTAGCGTGCAACTATCCGTATTCAATCAAATAAACGTTACCTCCAGACACACAGCGTCGCGCCATCTCCCACACGATGAGGCCAAAGCTGTACATGTCGGCCATGATGAAGGACTGGATGTGAGTCCTGTTCAAGGTCTCGTCCAGGACCTCGGGAGGCATGTAGCGTTTGGTTCCTACACGCAGGTTGGGCGGCACGTCCACCTCATTGGTTTGGCTGGCGAAGGAGCGGAGAAAATGCTACATCAACAACGAATGACACACAAAATAACTAGAGAGTGTTTTTTTTTTACCTGTTAAACTTGACAGCCAAGCCAAGGTCCGCGATACAGCACGTGCCGTTCCTCTTGACCAAGACGTTCTTGCTCTTGAGGTCTCGGTGGGCGATGGCCGGTTTGCCCTGCGTGCCGTGAATCTCGGTGTGCAGGTGGCAAAGGCCCGATATGGACGAGTGGGCCAGCTTGAGCAGAGCCTTGGGATCCAGCGTGTTGCATTTGAGGTAGTCGTAAAGCGAGCCGTTCTCGTGGTAGTCGGTGATCAGGTACAACTGCGTCAATGAGCCCGTGCCCTTAATGTCGGCCGCTATGAAACCTGATGGGAAGAAACGTCCAAGAATATTTAAAATGCATGACAAATATGTTCATAAAAAATGCAACGCAAGAGTAATAATAATAATAATACATTTCCTTTATAAGCGCCTCTCAAAACTGTCAAGGTCACTTTACAGTCACAGGATAAGTTTTTTTCTGTGGGTGAGCAGCGGCAGCCACATGCGCCAGCGTTCACCAAACCTGGAATTACTCAAATAGATCTAGCTAGCCAGCTAGATCGCTCTGTAGCTAGCTAGATAGCTAGATGAATATGAATGAATATGATTCAAATAGTTCTGAAGAGGAAAGCATACATATTTGCAATCGATTAAAGAATGTATTCCGTGCCATTTTGAGGCAACATTGGGGGGAAATGGATCACCAAAAAAGAGGCAGAAAATGGCGACCAAGCTCCGTGCGAGGAATTAATCAGCCCGTTTCCGCAGGCTGATTAATTCTTCTGCCTCTTTTTTGGTGCTACACAAAGTTTTCAGACCAGCCAAGTACAGCCAAATGCATTGACGTGATGGAAGGACTGCTACAATGTGTCCTTTTTTTCCCGTCAGGGGCGTTCCTTCAGTGACGTCACGTACGGACCCTCACCAACTCAAAAACAAGACTTCCGGAATATTCAGCGCCAGTCTTAAAATGTAAAATACAGTTATATGCGGTGGAATCTTTGTAAAATACGCTCAGTAGAAGTCATTTGAAGCCATTTTATAAATTATGGACACAACTTGTCCGGAGACATCGGTTGTCCTTTAAATGTTTATTGTTTCACGCCATATTTATTTATTTCTTTGTTTTATTTTATTTAGGGGATAGGTTGTTCAAAAAAAGTGGTCAAACTAATTCCATTTTGTACCTTCAAATAATAACATTTAACTCATTCACTGCCATTCCTGGATTACTTGTCAAATGAAAAGCACGACGTGGAGCACCATTTTTTTTCTTCTTCTAGGCTTCTAAATTTCTTCATTGAACAACATTCATCAAAACCGAGCGCGCAATCAAGGGCACCGCTCACCCAGAATGTTGTCGTGCCGCATGAGGAAGGTCTGGTAGATTTCCTTCTCCCTGATCCAGCTCTCTTCCTCGGTGGTGAAGAAGACTTTGACGGCCACCCGCTCTCCTCGCCACTTGCCCATCCACACGTCGCCGTAGCGCCCCTTCCCTATCTGCTTCACCATCTGAATCTGCTTGGCGATGGTGCGCTGAACCTGGTGACAGCGGCGGTAAAACACCTGTGGCGTTATTTCGAACCAACAGAGGCGGCTGCTGATTCGTGCAGAGTGCAATGATGTCATGGTACCAGTAAGGGGAGCCCTGAGCCCGAACCGGAGCCGACGCTGTGGGAATGTTCAATGAGGTCTTTGAGTGACTCCCCCGCGGGGATGTAAGAGTCATCCTGTTCCAGGTTGATGCTGTAGCGCGGCTCCGACTCATGCCGCTTGTACCTAAACACATGCCACTTACAAGTACTGATACTATGCAGGTAAAATAAATAAACAATCAAATTAATTCAGAAATAAACAAACATAAGAAATAAAAACAAATAATAATAAACACAAAAGTGAAGTAAATACAGTTCCATATAAAAATATACATAAACAAAAAATAAAAATGAAAAGCTGATAAATAAATACAATAAACAAATGAATAAAAAATAGATATATAAATAAACACAAGAAACAAAAACAAAAAAACAAGTAAATAATGATATAAAAAATAAACATAAGAAACAAATGTAAAAACTAATAAATAAACACAAAAGCAAGTACAATAAATAAATATAAAATAAAAAAGAAACAAAAGCAAAAACTAATAAATACAAAAAACAAGTAAAATAAATTAATAATAATAATCACACATTTCATTTCTAAATATATTAATAAATAAACAGAAAAAAGCAAATACTATAAACACAAAAAACAAGTCAAATAAATACATAACTAAACATTAGGAGAAAAAGCAAAACAAAAGAAGGAGTAAAATAAATAGATAAATACATACATAAATAAACATAAGAAAGAAAACCAAAAACTAATAAACTAAATAAATAAATACAAAAATAAATCAACATAACAAAAAAGCAGATTAGTAAACAAAAAAAAAAAAAACACAAATAAAATAAATAAATAAACAAGAAAAAAGCAAAGACTAATAAACACAAAAAAAACAAGTACAATAAATAAAGGAATAAATAAATACATAAACATAAGATACAAAACCAAAAACTAATAAACACAAGTAAAATAAATAAATATATACAAAAATAAATAAACATGAGAAAAAAATCAGACTAATAAACACAAAAAAAAAAAAAAACAAGTTAAATAAATAAATTAATTAATTAAAAAAAATAGAGAAATGTGTTTGTGCAAATGAGGAAAAAAAATATATTTACCTGATGCAGCAGATGATGAAGACGATGACCACAAAAACGCTGCACACCGTAGTGGAAATGAGCAGAGCCAAGTAATGAGAACTGCTGTCCACATAATCTAAAAAAATTGATATACAGTAAAGTCTCGTTATATCGATATTCAAGGGAGCCCCAAAAATATCGATATAACCGGGACTATCGATATATCCGATATCGATATAACGAGACTTTACTGTATTTATAAAAGAGTTGGTCAAGTTTCTATCAATAGACGCAAAGAAGGACAAACAACACCTTTGCTTTTCAATCTGCTTGTCATCAAAGTGCTTGATGGAGGATAAAAGTGACACACACGTGCGATCGCGGGAAAACTGCGCCATTGTGTGTCATTGTGCTCGTGATTGCGAGCGCCAAACAGATGGACTGACAGACATCTCGCATCCGTCTCGGGTCGGGAAACTGAAGCGGTCCCCCGGAGGACAGTCAGTGTTGACTTTGCCACCTTGGCAGCAAGACAACCTTGTTGTATTCTCACCTGAGGTCCGCAAGGGAGGAAGAGTTGGGTGAAGGTTGCGGTTGCAATAGTCCTGATCCGTGCAGCACTCCAGAACTCTCCTGAAGCGAGGGTTCAGCGCGTCCTAGTTGATAATAACACACGCGGAAAAAAAACATTTACAAATAACATAAAAATATAGTGATACCTTGGCTTAGGAACTTAATTGGTTCCCAGACAGAGTGTGTAAGGCGAAAAGTGTGTATCCCAAAAAATAATTTCCCATAGGAAACCATTAAAATGAGAATAATCAATTCCCAGGTCCCCATAAAACATAATTTGCTACTTTTTAAGCCTTAAAACTACACAAAATATACATTATATTATGTGTAATAAATGTGCTATAGAATTATGAATAAATAAATACTGTATAATAAAGTCTTGAGGAACATAACCTTCTTTCAACATCTTGAGGAATGATCCCTTGCAGGTGCTTTCTCTGCAATAATTTTACCTTGTTCCTCATCAATTGTGTTGTTTAGCTGGGTTGATAGCTTTTTGCATCAAGTGTACAGATGCCTTGCGGGGGTTATTTGTGGAGCCTGATTGATGGGAATTTTAACCGTGCAGTCTATACTCTGCCATTGAACTATCAAAGTTGAAACGAGTCCAAATGTCACTGTTTTCTATCCATTTTGTCACTCTCTCTATGTGTCGTCAGCCTGTCTCTTTAGTATTTAAATCAACTCCCTTCACTGCTGCGTTCTTGACCAATCACGTGGCTTTACTCGACGACTGGGGGCAGGGAATAGAGGACCAAAACAAGTCGGCTGCCATTTTCTTGTTAGGAGAACGGGCTAGTTCGCGAACGACACATTACTCATTGTGGCAGCTCCGCGTGTATCCCGAAAAATAGTTTGTATGCCAAGGTAAAATGTTCATACTTAACGTTCGTAAACCGAAAAGTTCGTATGCCAAGGGGTGCGTAAACCGAGGTATCACTGTAGTCCCAACAACATAAAATTTGACTGTGCAGGTACGCCATTTTGCCATTCACATCAGTTTTGGTGACCACCTCACCCCTCGTATGAACACATGAGGAGGCGACTCACTCTGCACTGGAACTCCGACCCAGCTAGTCCCAGACAGCCTGACGTGAAGATGGCCACACCACCTTCATCTTCTTCCTCCACCATGGTAAAGCAGAAACCGTCCGTCCTGACCAATGACATTTACCTTCATCATCATCAAACAGAAAGTGAGAAGAATCCGACACTTTTGATGTATCGCGAGGGTGAGTCATTTTTAAGTCATCCTTTAGTGCATAAAGTCAGTCAGAAAACGTATTCAGAATGCTTGACTTTTGCCGCATTTTTTTTCACATGTTAAAGCCCGATTAAAAAAAAGGAATAAATTATTTTTTTCAGAATTCTACACAAAATAACCAATGATGACAAGAAGTTTTGGTAAAGCAAATGTAAAGAAAAAATACCAAAACTTCTTTTTTTGGAATTCTGAGGAAAATAATGTATTCCTTCCTATTTAAAAAAAAAACAATACATTCATTTTTTTCTCTTGAACTTCAAGTTTTAGTCAAGCAAATTTTAAAAAATGAATTTATTTCTTCATTTTTTTTCCCTCAGAATTCTGCGCAAAAAAATGATCCATTCCTTCCGATTGAAAAAATGAATACATCCATTTTAATTCATTAAAAAAAATAATTCAGTCATTCCTATATAAAAAAGGAATCTTTTTTTCCTTAGAATCCTACACAAAAAAATACGTATTTCTTCTGATTGAAAACAATGAATAAATTCATGTAATTCATTCAAAAAAAAATATGTATTCATTCCGATTGGAAAAAGGAATACATTTTTTTCCTTAGAATCCTACACAAAAAAAATACATATTTCTTCCGATTGAAAAAATATACCAACCAATCCCGCACATCCATATCCAGATGAGATTTGTAAGCATTTATAATTTGTGCAAAATCAATATGTTGTAGCATACGTGCAACTGTTGTTCGAGGAATCTTCGGGGCAATGGTGGGTGCAGTGACACCGCAACATGTTTTGGGCCGTAACGATGGCTGCATGACTGCTGCTGTTGCTGCTGCTCCCATCGGCCTTGCGTTGCGACTCTTCCTTCCAGCCACTCCTCAGCAGCAAGCTGTCCAATAAGTTGCCTGTAAACATCAAGAGATGCAATTTCAAAGTCAACAGATAGAAATGAGGAAGGGCAAGGGATCGCGGCAAGAACCGGGATGAAACGCTGCGGGTTTGATGAGTGTCTCCATGGTAATCATAATAATAAGAATACATTTCATGTATAAGCCCCTTTCAAAACTCTCAAGGTCGCTTTACAGTCACAGGATAAGTTTTCTGTGGGTGAGCACCGTTTATCGTAATAACTCAAATAGAAGGTTAGCTAGCTGGCTAATAGATAACTAATAGCTAGCTAGCTGATAGCATATAGATAGAAAATAGATAGCTAGTTAGGTAACTCGCTAGATAGCTTGTTTGCAAATAGATATTTAGCAAGGTAGCCAGCAAGATAGCTAGCTAGATAGCCAGCTAGATATCGAGATTAGCTAGCTAATAGACAGCACATACACATTGTCTCAATGGGACATCATATTATGCATTTTCTCATAATAGTAACAATTTAAAAAGTAAATGTATTTTTTTTTCTTGCTTAAAAAAATTAAATAAAACAAATCGGACTTTTAAGACTCAACTGTTTTTTGTTTTTAAAAGAAAATCTACCCGTTAAATTGTTTATAGTATTACAGTATATTATTGTGGTATTTGGGCACCCTCTAGTGGCCAGAATGCTACCGCTTTGTAAAATTGAAAACTAATTACCGCAGTACTGAAGGTCCATCTGAGGTAACTCAGACGGACAGGAACTCTCTAAATAAACATCATTCCGTAAACAGAGTTTTTAATTATATATGTTGATTGACTTTGTACCATCCAATGAAACGCCAACGGCATTAAAAACGAAGTAGGTCAGATAACAAAAAAAAGGACACCATGTGATGCGAGTCACCTTTGTTGTCCTTTTGAAATTGCACTGTGTTCTCCTCAGATAATCTACGTTCATGGGAGTTTTGCACACTCCTTCTGATCTCCCGTGGGCGACCTTGGCGTGTTTTTTTTTTTCTATCAGCATGTGCAAGTCTGCAAAAGGGATGCCCCATGCAGGAATAAAAGTGGAATGCTTGATGGGGTCATCAAACCTTGTTAGATACACTTCAACTTCTTGAGTCAGCATTTGTTGGTTTGTTTATTTTTAGTTTTTTTTTTAATCAACGCGTATAAGGGGCAGTTCATTCACGGAAAGATGAAATCATATTTTCTGGAGGTGGGAAAGGGGTATCACATGCAAAGCAAAATCTTATCAGGTCAATGATACTCCCCTCTTGTGATCCTGTCTGGGGCTCTTGAGGCAAGGCAGTAAGCTTAAACCAGCCTGCAATCGTGGCAGAATTTACCCTTGTTCACACCGCACTCACCAAAAAAATGTACTTGTGTCACAGTTTCTACAAAACGTGCTGACAAGATCAGAATCCGGGAACTAACAGGCAAGTGTACATTACATGGGATGACACTTTTCAAGGCACGTGTTATCTGATCAGTCAACATTTGGGTAGCAAACGCGATAGTTCGTTTGCACTCTGGACATTTGTTTGAAACCTATTTGGTAAAGAAAATCTACTACTGGGAATCGCAACTGTTTTTAAAATGTGAAATGCAATCATACGATTTAGCCAGACGGCCCGCAAGCTAGCCAGCCCGCAAACTAGCCAGCAAGCTAGCAAGTCCTCAAGCTAGCCAGCCCGCTAGTGAAACCTTTGTTTTTGAACATCATCCGTTCTGTAAACCTTTTCTAAGCCCGATTTGGTTGAACAACCGAAACATTTGCCATTATTATCATCAATGTAATAAATGTCTGCTTTTATCACGTTTGAACGATACAAAGCACCTGGTCACAGTGGATGATGAGTCTTCACAATGAAACGTTTAGACCAGGAAGTGACGACACAAGGAGGTGACGTTGAGGAAGTGGAAAGGAGTCGAGTGGTGCATTCAGGTGCGCTGAGGCATAAAAAACGGTCGTAAAACCAATTTGGTTGAGTGCCGAGACTGTAATTTGAAATTCATGCTTCAAAAATTAAACATTTGGAATGGATGTCAAATCCAACCAAAACATGAAAATATTGAAATGTCAATTAATTCAACCCATTTTTTTTAAAAAAAGGGAGAAAAAAAGGTGTGCCAGTCTTCAGACAGTATGGTGTTATGCGCAGCCAACAAACAGACTTGTGATGTCAGTGACGGCGGCATTCAAGGTCACCCCGAAATCTGATCTACATCCCCCACACATTCCACAGGGTGCTCCTTCACATACACACACTGGGTGTACAGTCCGTTATCGACATTGGTCGACAATACAGCGTTCTACACATCAATGATGAAAAGCTCAAAGCACCGAGACTTTAGACACAGCCCACCGGAAACAATCAATGACTTTTTTTTAACGTATGTCCTATGCTTTACTAATTTTACTAACAGGTGGTGGCGTCATTGAAATGAACTTTCCCGAAGAATGACTTTTTGCATTAAATGCAAATTTCCCCATTGTGGGACTATTAAAGGCTTTCTAATTCTGACTGGGGGGGTAAGTCAGTAATTCTGACCCCCCCCCCCCTCCATGATTATGAATACAGACGCTTTCCTACTTACGAACATTCAAGTTATGAACAACGGTACATAGAAACATTTTTGTAGTAACATATGTAGTATTAGCTCCAGTTGTACATGTAAATATCTTTATGAAGCATATGTTTTATTACATGAATTTGAATACATTTTTCAGTACAAACCAACACAGGTTACTTATACAAGCTAGCTAGCCCATAAACTAGCCAGCCCGCAAGCTAGCCAGCAAGCAAGCTAGCTATCTAATCCGCAAGCTAGCTACTTGTATAAACCGTAAACATACTTATATAAGCCTTAAAGGACAAGCGACGTCACTTTTTGTTTCCTAACTGACACCAGAAAAACGTTTTATAGCATCTAAAATACCCAAAACATGCAGTATGATATTTTTATTCAAATGCAAAACACCAATAAAAATGACTTAAAGTGTCCAAAATCTGCAAAAAATTGAGCTGCGAATTGGGCATATTCAGAAAGTCCCGCCCCCAGTTCGTGACGTCACAGCAAGACGTCTTGCATTGCTGGAGAATTAAAACAATGGCTTCAGATTCAGAGAATGTGCTTTCTTGTTACACATCCAGCTATGAATATGATTCAAATAGTTCTGAAGAGGAAAGCATACAAGTTTGCAATCGATTAAAGAATGCTTTTTCCGTGTCATTTTGAGGCAAACGGGCGGGGCGGAATGTCGCCCGCAAAAATGGCGACCAGCTCTCGCGATCAGCCCATTTCCACTGGCTGATAAATTCCTTCCATGGAGCTTGGACGCCCTCTTCTGGCGGCTTTTGGGTGCAACATCAAGGTTTTCAGAGAAACAGTACAGCAAAATACATTGACGTGATGAAGGACTGCTACAATGTGTCTTTTTGTCGGTCAGGGGGGGGGTCCTTTCATGACGTCACATACGGACTCGTCACCAACTCAAAAACAAGACTTCTTGAATATTCAGCGCGAGTCTTAAAACGTAAAATATAGCGATATGCGGTGGAATCTTTGTAAAATACACTCAGTAGAAGTTATTTGAAGCCATTTTACAAATTATGGACACAACTTGTCCGGAGACGTCGGTTGTCCTTTAAACATACATTCCATACAAAATATAGCACTGAAGCAACTTGTGAATGAATTTACCTTACGAATGACCTTTCGGAACGTCTCTTGTTGGTTACGTTGGGGAGTGTCTTTTCCCGGTTCTGATTTTGAGCCAAGTCGAACCAATCAATGTAGAGAGATACAATTTTGAAGAAACTGCCACAAGTTGAGTCACACATAAAATGACAACAAGAATCGTACCGCACGCACACACACATGCGCATTTTGTTGTCCATAAAGCATGACTGATTGATGGAGTTTTGACGGTTTTGAAAAACCATCATGCTCCTTTCCCCGAGTGCCAATTTCCCACCCTGACGACCACTCAATCACATCCTCAGAAGCGCAGAGGATGACGAGGGAGATAAATTCCTCCAGGTGGCCCTCATAAATCTCCCGCTCAAAGGAGACATCGTCTATGCGTCTCGGGGGTGCACTCCGACCTCTTCAAGGGACAGGGAGCAACATGGCCTCAGACTCACGCCGCTTAACCCCTCAACGGGCTTCAAAGATTGGATGTACATGTCGGAAGAGCGCATTCCAATTCATTTTCCACCCCCACCCCCGTCCGAGTCATCTGTTTCGACTGTTCCGGCAACCTGCTCCGGGTTTATCGGCCGTGACCGTACAGCCTTGAGAATGAAGAAGGCACACAATGTGTCGGTCATCGGTTGACAAGATGATTCCGGAATTGCCTGCCTGACGATCATTCTCGGACCGACTCTTGTCAAATTTGCGTTGGCCGGCTGGCTGACAAAAGTGGCGCGTGGGTGCCATTTTTGGAGAGAGGTGCTATATCCACAAAAGACAACGCACAAACACAGAGCAGGCTACAAACTGAGATGCTGGTTTTGGACAAACATTAATGTGAGACCACCACATGGACAGCTAATTAGAATAAACTCAAGGCTATTTTTTTAGGGTGGCAATCCGTCATGACCCAAAGAATACTGCACCAACTCCCCCAATGTCAAAACACAAGTAAGGTCGTCTCAAGTAGTTGTACGTTCATTCAAAAGTAGTCCAGTGATACCTTGGCGTACGAACTTAATTGGTTCCCAGACAGAGTTTGTAAGGTGAAAAGTGTGTATCCCAAAAATTAATTTCCTATGGGAAACCATTAAAATGAGAAGAATCCGTTCCCAGTTCACCATTAAACATAATGTTCTACTTTCTATTTTTTTTAAATCCTTAAAACTACACAAAATATACCTTATTTTATGTATAATAAATGTGCTATGGTATTATAATTAAAGAAATAAACTATACTATATAATAAAGTCATTTTATTTACCTTTGTGGTGGTTGTTGAGGGCTTGATGGAATGCAGTGGCCGGCCGGTTTCATCAGCATTAAACACTTGATGAGGAACGTAACCTTCTTCTTTCACCATCTTGAGGAATGATCCCTTGTAGGTGATTTCACTACGATAATTGTATCTAGTTCCTCATCAATTGTGTTCTGTTTCGCTGGGTTGATAGATTTTTGCATCAAGTGTACAGATGCTTGTGCGGGTCGTTTGTGGAGCCTGATTGATGGGATATTTTAACCTTGCAGTCTACACTCTGCCTTTAAACTCTATCAAAGTTGAAACTCTGTCACTGTTGTCTGCCTGTCTCTTTAATGTTTAAACCACCTCCCCGCACTGCTGCGTTCTTGACCAATCACGTGGCTTTAACCAAAGACTGGGGGCGGGGAATAGAGGACAAAAACAGTCGGCTGTCATTTTGTTGTTAGAAGAACGGGCTCGTTTGCGAACGACACATCACTCATTGAGGCAGCTCCGTGTACGAAACAAGTTCGTATGCCAAGGTAAAATTTTCATAAATTTAACGTACGTAAACCGAAAAGTTCGTAAACCAAGGTATCACTGTACGGTCAAGGTCTGGAGGAGTCCAAGTATGTGTGAATCTCAGCAGCCATCCGTCAGAAACAGGTGGCTGGTGTAACAAAAAAAAAACTGCGCCGCTCAAATTTATGGCAAATCTCCCACATGTTTTACTCGTTTGAGAGACCTTCAACATATCAGATCACGAAATAGGCGGAGGGGTACGGCACAGAGGATGAGGGAAGAATCAAAGGCCGGTGTTCGTTTTGCCGCATCACTGTAACTCAATCGGTATGAAAATGTTCAATCATGAAACTCGGCTTTTTATAAGTAATAGTGTCGCGCTATTGGCAAAGCATAGTACAGTACCGTATTTTCTTGGTGTATAAGGTGCACCCAAAAGCCTTTATTTTCTTCAAAAGATCACCCTGCGCCTTATACGCAGGTGTGCCGTATATTTGAAGTAATATTGAACCACAACAGGTCTTGCGACGACTGTCAGCAGCTGCCAACTCCATTTCCCCTCGACTGTAGCGCCCTATCATGTTGATATGCCTTATATTTTGAAATGTTTATATATTTATGTATTATACAGTGATACATCGCCTTACGAACGCTTTAGCTAACAAACCTTTCACTTTACGAACATTAAATTTGCAAGAATATAATCTTGTCATACGAACTAGTTTTCAGCGGATGAACACCAAAACACATGGTCGAAACAGCGCTACGGTGGCTGGCAGACTAGTTTTCCACACCCCCTCTCTGAGTGCAGACGTGGTTTGTTATCGTGTGGAGAACTTTTTCTATTATGGGACCGAAAAAGACCCCACCACAGGCTAGTATTAAGCCTAAGAAGATAGTAAAGAAAATTACAGTCGAGCAGAAGAAGGACATCATCGAAAAACACAAACTAGACGTGCGTTTGTGTGACTTAGCGTCCCAGTAACAGTATGCTAAGTCGACCATTGCTACGTGTGGCTAAGGTGCGTTTCTGTGTTGTCTAAGCAACGGTCTCAGGCAATAGAAGAGGTTGAAAAACTTTTGTTGATTTGGATTAATGACAAGCAGCTAGCAGGGGACAGTGAGTGAGGGTATTATCGCCGAGAAAGCACGACAACTTCACTCGGATATTATCAAGAGGCAACTACATCAATGACCATTACAAAGGTAAATAAAACTATGTTATTGTACAGTGAAGTTTATTTCTTTAATTACAATACAATATCACATTTATTATACATAAAATAATGTATATTTTGTGTAGTTTTAAGGCTTATTTAGTAGAAAATTATGTTTTATGCGGACCTGGGAACGGATTATTTTCATTTTTAATGGTTTCTTATGGGAAATAAATATTCGGCAGACGAACCTTTTGCCTTACATACATTTTCTGGGAACCAATTAAGTTCGTAAGCTGAGGTATATCTATTTGGAAGACATTTTTTATTCGTGAAGGTGCACCTTATGTATGGAAAAAGTTTGAAAATGCACCATTCCTGGGGGGTTGCGCCTTATACACCGGAAAATACGGTAGTCATAATGTCCGATGGATTATAAGGTGCACTCAACGGTATTTATAGAGCACTTTATAGAGTTAAAAAAAAGTACCATCGCTGGAAGAAAGTGCTGCATAGAAGTGATGGTTATGATGCTCTGTGCACTGATGGAAGGGGAGTGTAGGGTGCGGGGGTTACGGAGAGGAAGCATTCCAGTGAATGAATTAAAAAAAAAATACACAAAACTGCCCCGCATAATGACCACAAACATTGAAAACATAAAAAAATTAAAATGCACTTCAAAATGGCAGCGACAGGTAAGGTCCTACTTGCTCCTCGCTTCCCACGGGAACGCGCCAGTCGTGTCTAATGTGCCGCTCAAGTGTTTTGAATACACATCTTGTCGGCTGTCAATCACTTTTTCCCTGACTAGAAAGAGAACAAATGCCGAGGTGCCCCACTTGGAAGACTGGAGGGGGGAATGGGGGGGTGAAGAGGAATAGGGGGCGAGGGGGTCAAGGACCCTCCCGTCTGTCACAACCTTACAGGCCAGCAGGACACTGTTGGCATTCATCGTAAAAAGACAACTGGCTGCCCATCTTCAAACAATTCAAAACAGGAGTTTGCGGCGGGACTTAAAAGGCTTCTCAACGTCGTAGCATAATGATACTCGAATGAACAGCGATGGACCAATCAGAGGCCAGTATTTTGGAGGTTGTGAACTTTGATATATCAACATGATAGTACGCCAGAGATGATGGGTGTGTTTTTTTCACTCATTCGCTGGTAGACGATGTGCAAAAATGTATCCAATCCATTGCCAGGGTTTTTGTCATTGTCACTCAAATTGCAGGACCCACAGATTATTGAATTTTAGGACTATGTGAACATTCAATGCAGCGTAAGAAACCTTCGACTCTCTTCTTTCATCAGTAAAAAAAAATAATTCCCAAGTTATATGGGTCTGGAGTTATCTGAGCTTGAAATGGGGGCGGTTGTACAAAAGGCAAATGTTGCCCTCTCGTGGAAGGGAAAAACATTCCGAGAGGTCTGACCAGAGCTTTATGGAGACATGAGTAAGAAATATTGTGCTAAGTCAATTCTCTTTGTCTTTTCTGTAATAGCTATCTGGCTGGCTGGCTAGCTATCTAGCTGGCTAGCTATTAGCTATTTATTGGTTTGCTAGCTAGCTTTCTATCTATCTATTTGAGTTACTTTGGGGTTGAGTGAACGCTGGCGCGTGTGGCTGCCGCTGCTCGCCCACAGAAAGACTTATCCTGTGACTGTAAAGTGTCCTTGAGAGTTTTGAAAGGCGCTTATAAATGAAATGTATTATTATTATTATTATTATTATTATTATTATGATCTCTGTCCTTAACATGAATGGGATTTACAAAACGTGCACACCCTTTAAAAATGTTTATAAGAATATAAAAAATAAAATTTGTTGCATTATAGTATTTTTTGACATATTTTTCATAGTACAATGAGAAAATGATCATCATAACTACAAAAAAAAAGTATATTGCAAATGCAAGTTTCTGATGTTAGCTACCCTTTAGCAGAGTTAGCGCATCCTTACATTTGTTTACATAACTTTAGTGGCTAAATACAAATACAAATGAGATAACCCTTGTGGGGGTGTGTCTTTAATATTTGCTTTTAAAAAATGAGAATATACTTCCAATAAGGATTATGAATGAAAAAACAAATGTTTTGGAAACATATTTACTATTGAGATGCTGGAATTCTGAGGGTTTAACATAAACAATGGTTCAAAATAATAACTTTTTTAGCTATAAATTACTGTCAGTCTTTTTTTGTCCCCAGACTGTCAAACTTAATATTTTTCTTTTTGGTCGAAATGCTAATGAACAGTGGTAATAAATCATCTTATTTTAATTTTTTTATGTGATTTTAAGAGCTGGTAGACATAGTAGACAAGAATATAGTGGTTCGAATTATCCTGTGACTGTAAAAGGTCCTTGAGAGTCTTGAAAGTGGCTTCGAAATAAAATGTATTATTATTATTTTTATTATTATTATTATTATTATAAAATGATTTGAAAGTTGAATTTCCACAAAGCAAGAAAACACACAACAACTGTGCAAAAGCCATGGAAAAAAAATGCACACACCTTGCAATCCTGGGCTGAGCAGCGTCATCAGGAGCAGAGCGTGCCAGACCAGCATTGCGCCACCGCTGCCGCCGCCACCGCCGCTTTTCAAATCCTCCCGCAGCAATCAAGAAGTCGTCCAAGCCAAACACGTCTGCCACAGCCCTTCCCGTTCCTCCGCCTTCTGCGCCGCTCCGACACTGACAGCCTGGGAGAGAAAGGCAAAATGGGGGTGGGCGTGGGTGATGAAGCGGGGGTGTTACTTCTCTCTGGGAGGCAACAGCTGAGCGCACATGGACCGCACAACGCACTGTCAACATGGAGGCAACGGGAGCATTTAAATAGCAGCGATATGGACTCAATGGAAGCCGATCTATATTTACAAATCAATTCGATGGTATCATCGGTCAATTAATCGATGGCAAAAAGATTGCATCGTGATATGTTTCTGTAATGTTTTTCCCTTGTGTTGCACAATGTCATAATAATAATCATAATAATAATATATTTCATTTACAAGCGCCTTTCAAAACTCTCAAGGTCACTTTACAGCCACGGGATAAGTTTTTTCCTATGGGTGAGCAGCGGCAACCACTCACGCCAGCGTTCACTCAATCCGGAAGTAACTCAAATAGATAGAAAGCGAGCCAGCTGGCGAATAGATAGCTAATAGCTATCTTATAGATAGATAATAGCTAGCAAATAGATAGCTAATAGCTGGAGAATAGATAGCTAGCAAATAGATAGCTAATAGCTACCGAATTTGTAGCTATTCGGAAGTGAATAGATAGCTAATAGCTAGCAAATAGATAGCTACTAGCTAGCGAATACACAGATAATAGCTAGGGAATAGATAGCCAATACCTAGCTAGCTATATAGCTAATAGATACAGTAGTTCGCTAAATAGCTAGATAGCCAGCTAGATAACAAGATAGCCAGCTAATAGATTTTCAAGACATGTTGAATGAGGTCCACTGAAGACGCATAGCTAGTTGATATATTACTATATTATATTTTGAATACTTTTTTTCATTAATTGAAGATACGCCTTATAGTCCGTTGTGCCTTATATATGAAAAAAGTTTGAAAATACCCCACTCGTTGGGGGT
This sequence comes from Hippocampus bargibanti, assembly GCF_051943395.1. Classification (NCBI taxonomy): domain Eukaryota; kingdom Metazoa; phylum Chordata; class Actinopteri; order Syngnathiformes; family Syngnathidae; genus Hippocampus; species Hippocampus bargibanti. The sequence continues at coordinate 11,822,221 of NC_142751.1, read as the reverse complement.
GCGCCTTATACTCTGGTGCAATAGCCAGCTAGGTAGCTAGCTTTTTTTGTTTCCTAACTGACATCAGGAAAACGTTTTATAGCATCTAAAATACCCAAAACATGCAGGTTAATATTTTTAGTCAAATGCAAAACACCAATAAAAATGACTTAAAGTGTCCCAAAACTACTTCAAAATGACCTCGGAAATGGCCAGTTTTAGAAGGTCCCGCCCCCTTGTTCATGATGTCACATCAGGAAGTCTTGCCTTGCTCTAGAATCAAAACAATGGCTTCAGATTCGGAGATGATGCTTTCTTGTTACTCATCCAGTTATGAATATGATTCAAATAGTTCTGAAGAGGAAAGCATACATGTTTGCAATCAATTAAAGGAGTCCTCCCATATCAATTCGAGCCGTCAATGACAACAATGTAGCACCCAGATAATGCACAAGATGGCGCCCAAGCTCCGTTGGGAATGGACTGATTTGTCTGCTGGGAATTTGTGTTAACTAGTATCAAATAGTAGTCTTGGTGCAACACACAATATTTCACCATCGCGTTATGTGTTTTCCCTCTAATTTCGCCATCAACACAGTTTAACACGAAGTTTTCAGACCAAACAAATCACCCATAATGCACTGTGTGTCGCTTTCTCGGTCAGGGGCGTTCCAAACGTGACGTCACGCGGGGATTGTCATCAACTCGAAAACAAGACTTCCTGAATGAATATTCAGCGCGAGTCTTAAACGTAAAATATAGCGATATGCCATGGAATCTTTGTAAAATACGCTCAGTAGAAGTCATTTGAAGTGATTTTACAAATTATGGATACAACTTTTCCGGAGGCGTCGGTTGCTCCTGAAATACTTAAAGTGTCGTACTCTAGTGACCATCCTAAAAGAAAGAAAATAGTCAGAGAAGAACACACAAATTCCCCCAAATTCTATTACAAAAGAGTCGGAAAAAAAGTCAACAGAGTTGAATTGTCAGCCATTTTCAAAGCAGCTGGAGCCAAATGGGCCTCAGCCCTGTGCCTCCTGCTTCCACTCCGAGTGTGAGGACCCGCACCTCCATTGGCCCCTGGAGCTGCGTAGATGTCACCCCATCCCCGACGCTCCATTTGTGCTTGTGCAAGCTCGCAACATGAGGTAAGGGGAGGGGGTCCGGGGGGCATGAAGAGAATGGGTCAGTGAACCTCACATGGTTTTCTACAGCACATACCCAGCGGTGGGCTTAAGGTGGGGGGACGGTCAGACATAAGATGGCGCTTGGAAGTGGGGCAGACTGCCAATGAAAACTTCCTTTGCCCTCCTGTTGTGTTCATTAGAGCAGGACACTTTTTGAATGATACTTTTTGTATGAATTAGACATTTCTGCCCACCTCCCCGAAGAATCCACCCTCTAAAGCAGGGGTGTCAAAGTCATTTTTTGCCGCGGGCCACATTGTAGTTATGGTTTCCTCTCGAGGGCCGTTATGAATATTACAAATATTACATATAGAGCACACAGCAAATTAATGAATAACTCGTTTTCAAATCTCAAGTCAAGAATAATGACTTTTATTGTGGTTGACATCCAAAAATATGAAATTTTGGCTCAGATTTTAGCAATCATCATGGAATTTAACAAGTTTGATTTGCTTTCGCGGTCCGAAAAAAATGTGGCGGGTCGGATTTGGCCCGCGGGCCTTGACTTTGACACCTGTGCTCTAAAGAAACCACAATGAGGCCCATGGCAAAAAAATGAGTTTGACACTCTTGTTGCGGAGTCTAAGATGCAGAAATGTATTTTATTTATGGCTATCTAGCTAGCTAGATAACTAGCTGGCTATCTATTTGCTATCTGGCTGGTTCATTAGCTATCTAGCTGGCTATCTATTAGTTATATTGCTACCTAGCTAGCTGTCTATCTATTAGCTATCTATTAGCTAGTGAGCGAGCTTTCTATTTATTTGAGTTACGTACTTCCAGGTTGAGTGAACGCTGGCGCGTGTGGTTGCCGCCGCTCACCTACAGAAAAACTTATCCTGTGACTGTAAAGTGTCCTTGAGAGTTTTGAAAGGTGCTTATAAATGAAATGTATTATTACTATTATTATTATTATTATTATTGATATTTTAATAATAAGAAGAATTGGGTGGGGGTGTTTGTACATAAAAAAAATGTACAGTCTGGATTGGAGCGTGATAGAATTGTGGGGCTACCTAGCTCACTGCCTATGTAGCTCGCTGATTAGCTAGCTCTCTGGTTAGCTAGGTTGCTGGTTAGTTAGCTCATTAGTTAGCTAGCTCACTGGTTAGGTAGCGCGTTGGTTATTTAGCTCGCTGGTTAGCCAGCTCGGCCGTTAGCTAGCTCGCTGGATCGCTAGCTCACCAGTTAGCTAGCTCGCCGGTTAATTAGCTTGCTAGTTTATGTATCTCACTGGTGTGCTAGATAGCTGGATAGCTAGCTTGCTGGATAGCTAGCTCGCCAGTTAGCTAGTTCACTGGTTAATTAGCTTACTAGTTTATCTAGCTCACTGGTGATCTAGTTCAACGGTTAGCTAGCTCAATGGTTAGCTAGTTCCTCAACACGAATGTTTACAAACCTGTTCTTGAAAATTCATACTCTTGTGTAATGTTGACATGAAATTTGGCTCCTTTGTACAGTCCCAAACCTCCATCTCCATTTCTTAGACCAACATTTTCTCATGAAACAGAAAGCTGGCGCTACGCCTTAACGTATTGCCTCCCCAACGCACCGTGACAATCTTCGTATTTCATTTTCAAAGCAAAATAAAGACCTCTCATCATGTTCACGGTGTACAAGCTATTTTATTTTATTTTTGCAGTGTAGCGATCCAGGCTAACTGCCGCCCCCTCCTACCGACAAACAAAAGTGGACAGATGATGACGTCGGAATGCGTGTCGGACGACCAACGTTCCGAGCTTGCGTGAAATCGGGAAGATTAGCGGAGTTAAAAGTGATGTCACCCAGAGAAGTTTATTACCGTGGCAACGCAGCTGTTTGCCTCCCAAATGCTCTGCTAGGGGGGGCAATGTAAACTGTGAATGTATTGTAAATGCTAACATGTAAATCTCGTAATCAAGTCATGTGACGATGGCGTTAATAGACTGAAAATATTCATCATGTATATGTTCGATACACTGTGTTGATTGCAGCTTCTGACACAAAAATATGGCCCTTTTAGAAATACCAGAACTAAATATTTTTAGTCAAACTATTCCCATCGGGGAAAATAAGCACAAGCGATAACGAAGGGGATCGTGATTTTCGCATCTGCAGCGTAAGCTAGCGGTGCTAATTAGAGACATCCTCCACCGGTCAGACCAGAGTGGACGACGGGGGGGTGGAATGGCAAACTGGCCGTGACCCTCACACCTGCCTGCTATCATTAAACGGCGACGTGTCACCAAAAAACACATGCCAATGTACAATCTTGACACCTACATGCCTGCCACAAACAAAAAAGTGGTGCGTGGTAAGAAATATTTTTGGGGGATAAATATTGTATGGCCCGTGAATACATAAAGTTAGTAAAACAGGAGGGGTTGTAGACAGCAAAAATATGAGCAATTGCAGGAAAATGCTTTTCTCACCCACCAAGTGTGAAAGAGCAACCGAGTCGTGTCAATATTATGATTATTATTTGATAATTTCTTTATTTTTTTTCAAATAAGAAAAAAAAGTACATTTAATTTTTAAAGAGTTACTATCATGAGAAAATGATGGTCTGTTGACATCATGTTGCGCACCTGATCTATATAGCTACCTAGCTGGCTATCTATTTGCTATCTAGGAGCTATCTAGCTGGCTACCTAGCTAGCAACATATTTGCTATCAGAATCATAATCAGAATTTAGCTAGCTAATTATTAGTTATCTATTAGCTAGCTAGTTAACTTTCTGTCTATTGGAGTTATTCAGGGTTGATTGTGCGCTGCTGCATGTGGCTGCCGCTGCTCACCCACAGAAAAAAATATCCTATGACTGCAATGTGACCTTGTGTTTTGAAAGGTGCTTAGAAATTAAATGTTTTATTATTATTATTATTATTATTATTAAAATGTGCCATATTGAAATAAACTAAATTGTGTACACACCCACATCGGCGCAAACAGTCCAAAAAAATACAAAATAAAATAAAATACTAAAGTGATTATGGGATACCTGACTGTACGCCGAATTTATTCAGGAATTGAAAATTTGATATAGATCGCCATTCCCTAATAAGTTCGGTTTTGTAGCACAATGTCCATTGAATGTGTCAGAAAATATTCTATTTTTGACATTTTATATCATTGCCTCATCATTGGAAGATCATTTTTATTAACTATAATATGATACAGGACCAGATGACACGCCCTCCTTCCCCGCCCTCAATTAAATTCAATTAGATGACGCTGAGCAAGTCGAGCTGAGCATTCGCTTCCTGCTTGCATCGGGAGAAGGAAGACGGGCCGTCATTAAGGGGGGTAAAATTGTGGTGTATTTACCATAATCACACCGCCCTTAATGAGCGTTAAACAGAGATGCCGAAAAGGGATTTAATGAGGAAAGCGTTGCTAATTATTTAAAAAGCGTTGATAATTATTTATCTTTTGGGGTATTTCATCGGAATGGTATAAAGATTCTTGATGAAGACACCTGAGACCATTTTCTTTTAAATGTCAGCTCAAATTTAAATCATGTCTCCTTTTCAATGAGTGTTCTTTTTGTGTGGACACACGGAAACACACGGCAGCTCGCAAAAACATGCCAATCCCACAGCTGTCCAGGTCTTTAAAGTACTTCCAAGTAGGAGCACAGCAACAAAACTGTGACCTTTTGGAGAAGTGCATGTTTTTTCCATTTGCTGTTGAGTGTGTGTGTGTGTGTGTGTGAACACAAGGGGGTGTCGTGGGGGGTGGTGTGGTCAAAATGCAGTGCATGCACCGTGAAACACACTTCAATGGAGGGCTGTCTCAGGGAAATAATGCACCGTGCCATTTTTTGGGTGCTTTGAAATCTTCTTTGGGAACCAATAGAAGAGTGAGACAGATGATCTGTCAGCAAATATTAAAAAAATAAATACAAATCTAAAAGCTATTCCTGGCTTTTATTTCATAACCCGGGTCATAAAATAGCAACTTTAGTGTTTGCTATGATAGTAGGGATGCGCTGTCCGCGCCGCTCAAAGTCAATTAAACTGAGCTACTTCCTGGTCTTACAGATGTCATAAAGTGGCTGTGACGTTTTTTTACTCATTCACTGCCAGACGATGTACAAAAATGTGTCCACTCCAGTGCCAGGGTTTTTGTCACTGTCACTCAAATTCCAGGACCCACAGAATATTGAGTTTTAGGACTACATAAACATGGAATTCAGCGTAAAAAAAAAAACTTAGACGCTCTTATTTTATTTAAAAAAAGAGTTAATTTCTAAATGATATGTGTCTGGAGTTATATGAGCTTGAAATGGGGGTGGCTGTACAAAATACAACGGTGGTCACAGTGCAAATACGTATGTGGGTGTGAGCATGCGCATTTGATTCCGATGAGCATCACAACAGCAAAAAAGCTAACAAGCTGTCGCGGTAGCCTGCTGAAGCTCAAGCTAAACGTTGTCCAAGTGTGTGTGCCAATCAAGTCGATTTCAGCTGATTGACAGATGACCCATCGGCGACCCATCTTGGAACAGATGGTTAAACGCTCACATAGACTATTCTGGAAGGGGGGAAAAAATACTCCCGTCTCATCTGCTCGTATTTGAGCTGAGGCACCCCCCAACCTCTACCTGAAGAGGGATTCAGTGCCCCCCCACACACAGTCAGTCATTGTCCATCACCTTCCTTGCAGTAATAAAACAAACAATAAATACATAAAAATGGTAAATGAATAATTCGGGAATTGAGAATATGACATGAAGCGCCATTCCCGAATTTGTTTGGGTGTTGGGTTTTTTTCTTGTATGGGTGGCGATAAAGCGCTGGCCATGGCCTCTAGCAATGTTTTTTTTTTCCACAAGGGGGCAGAATTTTTCCTTTTTTCCATAATAGTGCTTTGTTCCAGCTTCAGCTGTTTTTATAGTAATAATAATAATAATATTACATTTCATTTATAAGCGCCTTTCAAAACTCTCAATGTCACTTCACAGTCACAGGATAATTTTTTCTGTGGGTGAGCAGTGGCAGCCACACACGCCAGCATTCACTCAACCCGGAAGTAACTCAAATGGATAGAAAGCTAGCTAGCTAGCTAATAGATACAGTAATAATAATACATTTCAATTATAAGCGCCTTTCAAAACTTTCAAGGACACTTTACAGTCACAGAATGTTTTTTCTGCGGGTGAGCAGTGGCAGCCACACGCGCCAGCGTTCACTCAACCCGGAAGTAACTCAAATAGATACCCTTGCGCCTCGATATTTAAATTCAATGACATCTAAAGTCACACACGGCCTTTTTTTCAAGATTGAAAGTACTCTGTAAAATCGGGCTTTTATTTTCAAGATTGAAACGCATTGTAAAGCGCTATATGAACTAATATGTATGTATTACATTGTATTTTGGACAGGCGCCCTCATTTCAAGATCATATAACTCCAGACCCATATCATTTAGGAATTAACTTGTTATTTCTGATGAAAGAAGAGAATCTAAGGTTTCTACCGCTGCATTGAATATTTATGGGGATGCCAAAAGTCAATATGTTTTGGGTCCTGGAATTCGAATGACAATGACAACAACCCTGGCACTGGTATGGACAATTTTTTTGCACAGCATGTGAATTAGTTTTTTTTTTACTCTTAATCACTTTGCTGCTGTGAAATGTAAATGTATTCACTGTGAGACTTTTTTTTAGCAAGATAAGAAGCCCCAAACCAATCACGGTGACACGAATACAGACGAGACAACTATCAACGGACTAGACCACAAGCAATAAAACATTCCACATAAATTTAGAGCTCTAATTCAAACCCGGAATTTAAATTGTGATGCAAACGTTGGACATCAACACGAACGCGGAGATGTGGCAGCATTCGATATACGGCAATTGGCATTGTTGTTTTGGCCTCTTGCAATGAAAACACAGGAAGTAGCGCGTAGCACGTGCTTTAACATATTGCCCTCCGCACTTGGGAAGCCACTCTATTCTCCGCCAAGATTGTCAAGTTACTCCCTCATCCTGCGCATCCTCTTCTAACACACACGCACACACGCACACCCTCAGCTAATGTATCCCTATGCGGTGTCATGCTAGGCGGTCGCTGACTAGTCGCTAAGTGCTGGAAATGCTATCCATCTCTGATACATCCACTCCTTCACTTAACGGGAAGATAACGTGAGTGGTCGGAGGACGGAAAAGCTGAAAGCGGGCGCGCTCGGCCAAGAAGTGAGACGTCGCTTACGTCCAAAGTTCTAAAACGGCAAAGTTGTCTTAATGGGCTCATCAGTTCCAAAAACCTGAAGAAGCACTCGTATAAATGCACCGTTGTGCTCGATGCGCTATTACAAGACATCTCTTGGCATATAATTTACTACACTTGGAATATTAGCTGATATATTATTTAGCATTTTTAGCGATAAGCGCTATATCACTTGTGAAGCACTTTTAAAATAACATGATACAACCGGAGGCCTAATTGGTCTGAGGATTGTTTGTGCCACATGGCCGACAAGTGCTGGTGGCTCACTTCTCTTGACAAAAGTCAGATGACATGAATTGAAAATCAAAATCAGCCATAGATGTGAACGTGAACTACTTGTTCAAGAAGTTCAGCGACAGCATCCAACATGATAGAAATTCTGTCCAGAAAGCTTTTCATTTTCATTTCATTATTTCTAATACATCATTCAATCATTTTAGGTTTTGAAATACTTTCAAAATAAAATGCACAACACAAACTAACAAATGTCTAATTTCACAATAAGTAGAAATAATCCAGCCCGGAAATACATATTCAAAAACGCTGTACGTCGTCATTTTTTGTTGCCGTGAAAAAAAAAAAAAAACCTCAATAGGATTTGATATTCTTCCTGTGCAGTCTAGTTTGATAGATCCTGTTTTCATACTTTTTTTCCTACCACAGCGTCAAACTAAATGTCACCGTCTAGTGTTTGAGAGTGGAATTACATCCAATTTGGCATGACAGAGCAGGGGCGAAATGGTAAGATGTATTAAAAATAATACAGAAAATAACTAAATTAATACATACATAAATACATAACTAAATAAATTAATAAAAAAATTGAATAAAACATAATAGAGAAATATATAAAAAATACAAATAATAAATAAGAGAAATATATAAAAAGAACAAACAAATATATAAATACACATACATGTATACATACAAAGATAAATAAACAAATAAATACATACATATATACATAAACAGATGAATAAATAAATAATGCATACATAAATGTATAAATAAATAAATAGATAAATAAATAAAATGTTATATAAATAAATAAACAAATAAATAAACAAATAAATAAAGAAACGTGTGCATAAGTGTGTAAATAAATAAATACATGCATAGATTAAGAATAGATACATGAATAAATACATAAATACAAAAATGCATATAAAAATACATACAAAATTACATACAAAATACATACAAAAAAACATAAATATAAAGCTAAATAAAATAAAGATAAACAGATGTAAAGAGATAAACAAACAAACAAATAAGCAAATAAATAAATAAATAAATAAATAAATAATACATTTAATTTCTAGGCGCGTTTCAAAACTCTCAAGGACACTTTACAGTCACAGGATTTTTTTTTTTTTGTGCGGGTGAGCAGCGGCAGCCATTCGCGCCAGCGTTCACTCGACCCGGAAGTAACACAGCAGCAAAGTTATGAAATGAAGAGGAATATTGCAGTCATCTTATCTGCCACTGTAACGGCGCCATGAGTCCTGGGAGAGAGCGACCAGTTGCGTGTTATGTCTTGTCACCACCCCCACTCTCGTTTGACACCTTAGGCCCATGTCCCTCTATTCTTGTGCCAGGAGCGCGGCGGGCGGTGCCCCCCTCCCCCAAGGAGAAGCGTGCCCAGCGCGCGAGTACAAACACCATTAAGGGCCTGCGGCGTGCCCTCCCCCTGTGCCCATGCTGCGATGGGGCGGGCGTCAAACGCTACCAGCGTCTGTAACTGGAGAAGGCGGAGCGTCAACAGCTGCTCTCTGTTTGTCCGGCATCTGCCGCCACTGTGATCTCATGGAACAAAGCCGGAATGCTAGCTCGCCGCTAACAATATAACATAATACATCATGTATTATAAAAATAGGCCCGGTAATTGGCTGGTGACCAATCCAAGATCAACTCAAAAACAAGACTTCCTGAATCTTCAGCGCGAGTCTTAAAACGTAAAATATAGCTATATGCGGTGGAATCTCTGTAAAATACGCTCAGTCGAAGTCATTTGAAGCCATTTTACAAATTATGAATGTCCGGAGACGTCGGTTGTTCTTTAAGTACAGTGAGACCTCAACTTACAAACACCTTAACTTAAAAAAACTTTGTCTTACAAACGTCAAATTTATGAAAATTAAACCTTATAATAAGCACTATTTTCATAATACACACCCACCACCAAGCCATTAACGACCATCAAAAAGGTAAATACAACTTTATTTTACAGCACAGTTTATTTCTTTAATTACAGTCCTCATGTAATGCACCTCTCTTTCCAAACAGCAATTCCCTTTGACGTTCGACCTCCAACGCCATTCCATCAAGCCATAAATGACCATCACAAATGTAAATAAAGTGACTTTATGATACAATGCAGTGTATTGCTTTCATTAGAATACAATAGCACATTTATTATACATAGAATAAGGTATGTTGTGTGTAGTTTTAAGGCTTATTTAGTTGAAAAGTATATTTTATGGAAACCCAGGACCGGATTATTCCCATTTTAATGGTTTCCTATGGGAATTTTTTTTTTGAGATACACACTTTTCGCCTTACTCTGTCTGGGAACCAATTAAGTTCGTAAGTTGAGGTCTCACTGTATTTATTTATGTTATGTCAAGTGACCTTGAGAGTTTTGAAAGGTGCTGATAAATGAAATGTATTATTGTCATTATTAAATTGTGACTTACCCACAGATGACACCAGACACTTTATCAATCGAACATCCTTCCTTTTCTTCCTCTTGTTGCGGCGATTGCTTCTTTCCCTTTTTGGTATGTACCTGAATGTAAACAAGGACACAAAAAACATTTTTAAAAAGTAAAACGAAGAGGGTTTCAACATGCTAACATCGCTCTTAAAAGTCGCTTGGCGCTTTTTATATTTTAGAAAAAAAAGTCAATGGAGAATTTCAAAGACATTAATGGAGACAAAACAGATCAGGTTTAACTTGACTCAAAATAACTCCAGTTGGATGTTTGTAAAACAGGTCTCACATTCCAAACGTATTGGCAGACATTTTGGACATTTTTCACAGTTACGTGTTATGTCCACCATGAATCATCACTTGGCTCCAGTCTAATTTTTTTTTTACGCTGCATTGAATCTTTATGTAATCCATATAATTTTGAATTAACTCTTTTATTCTGAAGAAAGAAGAGAGTGTAAGTTTTTTTTACACTGTATTAAATGTTTATGTAGTCCTAATACTCAATATTCTCTGGGTCCTGAAATTCGAGTGAAAATGACAAAAACCCTGTCACTGGTGTGGACACATTTTTGCATTTTGTCTAGTAGTGAATGAGTTCATTGTAAACGCTTAAAATAAATGAGTCAGACCGATAATGCTGATAAATCACCTGTTTAATCAGCAGGCCATCACGTTTGATCATTTAAAAAAAAAACATCATTTGTTGTCATGTGGTTTATTTTACAAAGCGCAATTTATGTCCAGCAAAGTGTCAATTAGCATTTGGAGGTCAAACACACCTCAGCGCCGATTCATGTCAAAATCTATACCTTCCACTATCGCCACTAAAAGAAAACGAACACCCTGGTCTGGTTGGATCAATAGCTTTTAGCTTTGGATATCACTTTCGTCACAATGCCGTCAAAGTGAAACCGCACGGGTGCGTATTCCAGGGTCGATGCGATATTTGTCGAGAGAATGCTGACGTAGTAGTCCTCATTTTTTCAGATCATTTTTTTAATCGCTTTCTCGGTCAGGGGCGTTCCTTCAGTGACTCAAAAACAAGACTTCCTACAGCAAAATACATTGACGTGATGGAAGGACACTACAATGCGTCTTTTTTTTTTTCGGTAAAGGGCGGTCCTTTAGTGACGTCACGTACGGACTCGTCACCAACTCAAAAACAAGACTTCCTGCATATTCCGCGCGAGTCTTAAAAGGTAAATTATAGCTATATGCCATGGAATCTTTGGAAAATACGCTCAGTAGAAGTCATTTGAAGTGATTTTACAAATTATGGACACAACTTGTCCGGAGCCGTCGGTTGTCCTTTAAGATCTTGACGCACTTTTGGACTAATGTTCATGACTCCATGCATCTTTTCTTTCTTCAATCTATTCTCTCACATGTTGTCAAACTTCCAGCAGCTTGAAGTCATTGCTGCCCTTCTTTTTTTTCTTTCTTCCTTTTGTTTCTAATCCAGAACTGGGGGGAGAAAACAGTCTACTGTTGACTTTTAAATAGCAGATGGCCGGTGCAGGTAACATATGTGCTTCCTTGCTAATGGGAACCAGAGTGGACTGCGAGGTTCGATGGCAAAATCCTCAATGAGAAAAAAAATGCAAACAATTCCAGCTAAAAGGAAATGTTACTTTCAACAAAGCTTCTTAATCTTTTACAATGATGACATTTAAATGAATTTTCGCCTAATATTGGGCCTGAATCTGTTCATCATTCCAGATGAGGCTATCTTGAGCAAAATGGTCGGATTAAAAAGTTGTATCAAAATCAATCACACCAGCCATTATTTGGGACTCACATCATAGGTCGACTCCAATGCAGGCAAACAAACTTCTGCAAACAAATTCGAATTGGCTCTTTCTGGCATCACCATCATAAAGATACACACAATTACACACTCCAACATGCACTTCAAGCATGCGGTAGACCTCAAATTGCCGCCTGTCCACGCACACTCTCACTTGACAAGGCATCCCTGTCATGGAAGAGTCATTTGGGCTCGTTGCCTGTTCCAGGGGCCACCGGTGTTTTATTAATCACTCTGGGCGTCTATTATTAGTCCCACACACAAATCCGGGTGCAGACCCAGGGGTGCTGAGGTTGAGAAATTCAGCCAAATGCGCCATACCCTTGATTAACTAATTCAATCCAACATATTAACATACATTTGAATAATGCTGACTTTGTCTCAACTCATAATTTATTTATTGGCAGTTCAGAATTCGGTCTTTTAAAGTCTTGAAAGAAACAACGAAAACCCATACAAGGTAAAGGAACGACAGGACTACAAATCCCAGGAGTCTAACCCAAAAGTAAAACGCCGCATGGCTAACCCTGTCGTAACGCAAAATCATCTTTTAAATTTACGAAAAATCATGAGTTAGCAACATCCCAACAAAGCATGACTAAGCATGAACACATTTACGATTGAAAGTCTTAACTTTATAACGTTTCCCAACCTTGTTTAAAGGCCACTTCAGCAGGTGTTTGCAACGTCGAATGAATTAACGGTAACCGAGGCACCAAACAAAACGCCACAAAGACAAAACCAAGCAAGCATCGAATCTCAAAGATAATCTTAATAATCTCATAGTTTGACCTGATATGGAAAAGAAGACAAAACAAATGTATCTTATCGTTTGTGGTTATGATGGCGACGAAGTGAGTGAATTACGACTGAACTATTTTTTTTTTAAATAATCAAGCTAGTGGTCACCTGTCGGTGGAAGCCCCGCCCCCTCTTAAAGGGCCAGGTAGCGCCAACAGGAGCCATTGGTCTAAACTTGATTTGAAAGGAGCCCACTGAGACAGACTTTCAAAAACTGGGATTGTGGAACACATTTTTTCACAAGAATGTATAAAATGTTGGTTTAAGATATGTGGCAAAAGACAATGGTTAGCCTTCTACGTATTTTAAGTGTCATTAATTCAAACACCAGAAAGCTGGTAGGTAACATTGCCAGTCTTCAATGATCATGTTAACAATGGTACATTGTCAGAAATTCCTGCACATCCATATTTGAATATGTGTACTTGTTGAGTATCGATATAAATGTTTCTTCAGCCGTCATCTGTACTTCTTTGAAGGTGTCGGCTTCTTATCCAAGATGCTTTGTCAGCGAACTAAAATAATAAAACATTCACTGACAAAGCATCTTGGATAAGAAGCGAAACGCCCGACACCTTCAAAGAAGTACAGATGACTTAAGTAGTAAATATCAGAAAGCATTATTCTGGAATGTGCAATGGAGCTTGGAGAAAACTGACATGAGATACAAGTTCAGGTGTGCCGAGACTTCAGACATGTAGTCAATGACACCTGCGATCAGCCGCCAGCCAATCACAATGCACAGAAAGACAATGATGCATTCAGACTCACACTCAAACCTATTGACAATTTTGGATCTTAAGTGAACCAAAGACAGCTTTTGGTCAGGGAAGTCTCCTACCACATGGATTGGTCATCGTTAGTCAAACGTTCACATTCCTATTTAGACAGTGTTTACAAACTAACATACATGTTCTTGGGAGTCAGCTTTGGAAATTGAAACTGAGAACATCGAGAAATGTGAGGCACAACACAATGCACCGTGCTGCCTACTTTGCGTATATATTAAGATACAGTACTTTCACAATTTCTGTAAGATGTTTACATTATTTACAGTACACAATTGAAGAGAGCAATCAAAACTGGAGTGTTTTTTGATACATATTGAGGGGGTACCTAATCAGTGGGTTTTTACATTGACTTGATTAATATCTCGTATTAGTTCAGTATTATTACTCTAAGACGAAAACTCACCGATTTGACTATTACTTCGTTTTGATGTCATGTATTCAGACAAGCATTATGGATTTACCAATATCATCAAACTCACCTTTCCACTATCTCCTCTGAAAAACCGACAGTCTCCATTCACATTTCTGATCAAAAACACTGCGAGAATTCTTACCTTCTGATTTTCGCTCCAAAAAGGACCCAGCGGTGCGATACTGTCAACATACACGAATCCCACTTCGCTTTGCGTGTTGTGTAGGTTAAGAGTTGTAGGGAGGGAGTCGAACTGCTGATTTTGGTTTGCTTCTCGCGGTTGTCAACCGGGGTCTTTTTTCCTGCTACAACAGCGACAACCTGTGGCGATTCGTAAAAATGCAAGTACACGATCCACCGTTCTGATTTAGCAGATGATTCTGACGACATTCACTCAATATTTATAGTATAACATGAAGCAATATCAAATATTTTGGGGCAGTTTTACAATCGTTTCACAGTAAATTTAACATACAGTACTGACAAAAAACAGATTTTACAAAGATTGCAAGTGTAATTTGTCATTTAAAACATTGCTCTTTACTTGGTCTCAGACCACTGTATATACAATGAGCATGTATTATTTTTGCTGCTACTTTATCAGTACAGTTGATAAAAAAATAGAAGATACTGTAATGCAGTGTAATTCTGAATTTATAGGGGTGTAATCGTGCTTTCTTTTGCTACATAGAACCAGATGTGGAAAACCGTATGTAGTATTACATAAAAATGTTTTTTATTCCACTCATGAAAATGGGCAAGGCACATAACACGGCCGCTTCGGGACAAAAATATATTAAATTGTTTTATGTAAATACCAGAAATGAAGGTGGGATAAATTGGTAATCATATAGGGCAAATCTATATGGAGATACAGAGTAGGTATCACTCAAATAAAGAAATGAGCAATACAATTTACTAACATTAAAATGGTAAATATATAGTACGAAATAATACTTAAAAAAAAGCACAATCATGTATTTTATTCAAAATAAATGGGGGTCAAATATTTAGTCTGTTACCAGTTGTGCTTTCAACTATACCGTACTGTACATATACTCCACAACAGCAATGAAATCCATTTTTTTTGTGACCCCCGTAGAGGCTGGACGCATCATATCCTGCTCTGTGGGACACTCAGATGTCCTCTGTCTTAAAATTAAACCAAGAACCCGAAGAGAAGGCTTGCAAACTGCTTAAATTCATCTATAAATCCTATAATAAAACAGAAATGGAAAAACAATGAACCCGTTATTACTCAACCAGTACACGCAACCTCGTAAAGTCTTTTTTTTTTTTTAAATATGGAGCAATTAACTGTCATTATCAATTCAGCTATTATTGGAAAATGCCACAGATTGGGCGGGGGGGGGGGGGGGGTCAGATGTTGACCGTGTGGGCATGTTTCTTGCACAAAGGTTTGTCCTTCTTGGAGAAGAAAGGTTGACCTTCCAGATTGGCGGTGCACACCTGAAGAGAAAGCCACATGTACACATGACACCTCAGTTGTTACACATGTCATATGCTTGGGTTAGAATGAGTCAGGCTTGATGGTTTGTTTCTATCCATCCATCCATCTACCCATCAATCTATCCATCCACCCACTGTGAGGCGGATATGCATACATGGCTATCTATAGACATCCATTCGGGTGTCCGATACCTACCGCGCACACAAAGCAGGTGTCATGCCAGGTGTATCCTAACGCCTCCAAGAACTTGTCCCCTGCCTCGATCGGGAAGTCACAGCCGTGGCAGTTTGTGCCAAAACGTTTGTAGTAATCTGTAGATAGTAACAAACAGTAAAAAAAAAAAAAAAAATAGATACATCACGTGTGACATGTCATGTATGCCGATACTGTATGTACCCATTTCACAATATGGCTGCCCATCCTCCATGTGGAACATATTGCCTCGAATTGGCTGCTGGCAAGCCGAGCAGACAAAACAGGTAACGTGCCAGGTTTGCTTCAAGGCGTTCATAATCTCCTGTAAACCAAGACGGGAGGAATATTTTCAAAGACATTGACACTGAAAGGACAACCGACACCATTTTTTTGGTTCCTAACTGACATCAGAAAAAAAAAAAAACGTTTTATAGCATCTAAAATACCCAAAACACACAGGCTGATATTTTTAGTCCAATGCAAAACACCAATAAAATAACTTAAAGTATCCCAAAACTAGTTGTATTAAATTCATCCTGTCTACTTGATATCTAATTTAAAACAGATTCCTATCTTACAGACAGTGTCCCAAAACTACATCAAAATGACCTCAGAAATTGCGAGTTTCAGAATGTCCCGCCCCCTTGTTCGTGACATCACGCCAGGATACTCCTTCACAAACTACCTTGCTCCAGAATCAAAACAATGTCTTCAGAGAGTTCAGATTCGGAGAAAATGTTTTCTTGTTACTCATCCAGTTATGAATATGATTCAAATAGTTCTGAAGAGGAAAGCATAAATGTTTACAATCGATCAAAGAAGTCCTTCCGTATCAATTCGAGCCGTCTGGACTCCAATGTAGCGCCCAGAAAATGCACAAGATGGCGCACAAGCTCCGTTGGAAATGGGCTGATTTGTCCGCTGGGAATTTGTGTCAACTTACACCTTCTTTATGCGTGTTACCGCAATTAGCTGCGACACGAAACAATTCACTATCGCGTTATTTATGTAGTTTTACTTCTAATTTTGCGATCAACACGGTGTTTTCAAATTAAAAAAGTACCAAAAATGCACAAGATGGCGCCCAAGCTCTGTTAGAAATGGGTTGATTTGTGCCAGCTAGTATCAATCTTGGTGCAACACACAACGATTCACCGTCGCGTTATGTGTTTTCCGTTTAATTTCGCCATCAACATGGATCAACATGGTGTTTTCAGATGAAAAAAAGTACCCAAAATGCATTGTGAGTCGCTTTCTCGGTCAGGGGCGTTCCTTCCGTGACGTCACGTTTGGGATCGTCATCAATTTGAAAACAAGACTTCCCGAATATTCAGCGTGAGTCTTAAAAGGTAAAATATAGCTGTATGCGGTGAAATCTTTGTAAAATGTGCTCAGTAGAAGTCATTTGAAGTGATTTTACAAATTATGGACGCAATTTGCCCGGAGGTGTCGGCTGTCCTTTAACATAAAATAACATAAAAAAACATAAAATTTTCCAAGTAGCCCACAGAAAAGATACAATGAAGCAGCTCACCCCCAGGATCTTCTGCTGGCACAAGGCACAAGTGGGCGCAAAGAACTGCTCGTAGCAATGCACGCAGTACACCTGGCCCTTCTCCTCCACAAATCCCCGGTCAGCCAGCGAGGAGCTGCAGTGGGCGCAGTTGAATTCCTCGGGGTGCCAGGACATGCCCATGGCTACGAGGAAGGGGCCCCTATAAGAAAACGAGGGAAACGTGAGCCCCAAGTATGACAACCGCAGGTGTCAAAAAAGTTGGCGGACTAATGACATCAACGACATACAGTGAATCCCCGCGCTACTTTGCGGTTCACTTCGCGCTGATTTTTTTTTTTGTAATGTGCAGAAAAAAAGCCAAATACAGTAATGTCTCGTTATGTCGATATCGGATATATCGATATTCCCGGTTATATCGATACTATTTCTATGCACGCACGGAGAAAATTACATGCAAAAAGGGTCGGATATATCGATAGTCCCGGTTATATCGATATTTTTTCGGACTCCCTTGAATATCGATATAACGACTTTACTGTAACTCAGGTTTTGTACATGGCTGTAGCTTGTTTTTTCCCCAGCGCTGACATCGACCAATAATATCCCATGATTCATAGCCATGTGGATTGGCTGTGCAAAAAAAAAAGTGTTTGTATAGCTGGGGGAAGGAAGTGTGCATATGCACTAGACTCGAGAGAGAGAGAGATTTTTTTTGTATGAAAAAAGCAGCACGTCTCAAAAAGAAAGCAGCACTCCCCACTTTGCGGATTTTCACCTATCGCGGGGGGTTCTGGTCCTCATCAGTTTTTTCTATGGGTGAGCGGCGGCAGCCACACGCGCCAACATTCACTCAACCCGGAAGTAACTCAAATAGATAGCAAGCTAGCTAGATGGATAGCGAATAGATAGCTAATAGCTAGTAAATAGATAGCTAATAGATCGCAATTAGCTAGCGAATAGATAGCTATTAGCTAGTGAATAGATAACTATTAGCTAGCGAATAGATAGCTATTAGTACTTGAGACGTGAAACAAAATAGCGGGACAATTTAAGAGACCAAATGACATGATATATATATATATATATATTCAGACGTGGCGGTGCCAGCCTCTGCTATGATTGGTCCCTGCTCTCAGGTTGGGGCGAGCAGAGGACTACTCCCTGCGGCTACACTGATTACTTCTGTTGTCCTGACTGATTATTTCTATTGTCCTGCCTGATTATGGGGTCTATGACTGGCCTGATTGCCCAATTTGCTATGGTACCACCTCATCTGCATAACTAATCCTATGTTGCCTAAGATGTCAGTTGTAGGAACGATCCAAATTGACGACAATGAGGTTAAAATCTGAGCAAAAGAATATAGATGGTTTGAAAGGGGAGTAAAAGAAGCTATTTTCATAAAACAGCAAAACCCTTCACTAATTCGCTATGGTGGGGTGAGGTTCAATTTGGATCGTTTCGGATGAGTAACGAAACATCCAACACCTTCAAATTTGTACAGATAACGACTGAAGAAACCTTCTCATCGATGGACCACTCCTGTACGACTGAGAGCTTACACAGACGAAATAATACATTTTATTTTTGTGGGCCTTTAAAAGCTCTCAATGACACTTTACAATCAGTTTTCTGTAAAAAAAACAAAATGATACAATATGTTTTATTGTCAATATACCTGATGACGTTGTTGCACTTGTTGCACATGGGGGTGCGCGTTCCGGCTGGAATGTGCTCGGCTCTCTGCACCAATGAGTTCAGGTCCTGCGGGTGCGGTTGCGGGATGGGACGGTCCGGGGCTTTGGGAGGGGGGTTGGTCACTTTGCCAAATGATGGGGCTGCGACGATCTTGGGGAAGCCTTAAAGCAAGGAAGGCGATTGGTGAATGTAAGGAAAGAGTCAATGAATATAATAACTACTTGCATATACAGTAAAGTCTCGTTATATCGATATCGGATATATCGATAGTCCCGGTTATATCGATACTATTTCTATGCACGCACTGAGAAAATTACATGCAAACAGGGTCGGATATATCGATAGTCCCGGTTATATCGATATTTTTTCGGACTCCCTTGGATATCGATATAACGAGACTTTACTGTATTTGGGGTGGTTTGGGGTTAAGTTTGTTTTGTCAGGAAAAAAAAGTGAATTGTTTGACATTCCCCCGGTTTTTTTTTCCCCTTGCATGATTCATGAGACATCTGGACCTGGAGGAGCAACCCCACTCAACACAGACACAAGAGGTTCAAAAACATTGAAGGCAGTCAGCGTGCACACCTGCGAAAATAACGTTCCGGCTCTCAACTCAAAACAAATGCAAGGGATGCGATCCGCTTTTTCCGCGAGCAAAAACATGTCCAGGATGGATGCGGTTGTTTTTTTTTTTTTGCCCTTGCGCATAAAAAGCCGCAGGGAAACATGACGAGACCCACCGCTGACAAAGAGCGTTAGGAGGAATCGTTTGAGAAGTCAAATAACAAACGTTTCTGGTGCTTCCTTCCGGCAGTGGGGAGCACAAAGATTCAGTGAATTAAAATATATGCATATATATATAAAAGGTTAGTGTGGGAGTGGGCTCGAAAACCCTTTCACGGACGACGTTTAATACTGTAGATAGCTTATAATTGTATGTATATATTGTTGTTCATAACGCAAATGTTCGTAAGTTGGGGAATGTCTGTATGTTTAAGGTTTATATAAATATGTTTAAGGATTATATAAGTAGCCTGTATTGGTTTGAAATGAATAATAAATAAACATTTAATAAAATATATGCTCTATAAAGATATGTACAGGTCCAACTGGAGAGAATAATACGTATGTAACTACAAAAAAATGCTTGTATATATTGTTCATAACTCCAATGTTCGTAAGTTGGGGAGTAACTGTATGTTTAAGGGTCATATAAATACTGTATGTTAAAGGATTGTATAAGTAACCTTGATTGGCTTGCACTGAAACAAACATGTAATAAAATATATGCTGCATATGTACAATAGGAGAGAATACTACATATGTTACTACAAAAAAAATGCTCGTATGAATCGTTGTTCGCAATTTAATTGTTCGTAAGTAGGGGAATGTCTGTACAAGCAACATATGGGGTGTCCTGGATAGTCCAGCAATATTGCTCACTAATAAATAAATAAATCAATAAATAAATAAACACATTAATAACAATAACGATAGTAATAGTAATGGCAATGGTAATGATAATGGTAATGGAAATAGTGATAGTAGCGATAGCAGCGATAGTAGCGATAGTAGCGATAGTGGCGAGAGTAGCGATAGTGACAGTGAGAGTGATAGTGAGTGATAGTAAAAGTGAAAGTGATAGTGATACTGATAGTGATGATAATAATAATAATAATAATAATAATAATAATAATAATAATAATATTTAAAAAATCCAAAACCAAGAAGAGCCTAATTTGCTCGTTTCAGCATTGGCTGATTACCATGACCTGGATGATGTAAAATTCACTTTGCAAAAAAATAAACTACATAAAAATAGCAACCAATTGTACAATTTTATCTGTGAGCACTAAATGACTTTGGATTTTTTTTTTTGAGGGGGCAACAATGTTTCCCTTAAATCCCCCCCACCCCCCACACAAAAAAAAAAACACAAAAAAAGAAAAACACAGCAGCACAGTGATAAACGCGCCAAAGTATGCAACGATTGAAGTATCATAAGTGTCACAGTTACTTTGAACAACATCTCCATGTCAAATGCGTGCCGCTGGGGGGGGGGGGAAAATTAGATTTCACCGAGGGGGGTTCTTATTTTGGACAAAGTTGCTACGCTGAGACTGTAAAGAGCGCAGAGTGGGAAGGGAAACCACTGGTGTCAACGCAGTCGAGGCTGCGTGAGAGAGATAAGAAAGCGAGAAGTTAGCGGGAGACCACAACAAAAACCGAATCACAGCAGGAGGCGTCGTCTTTGTCTGCACTATTCAAAAGTATCTCGGTTTGATTCCAGCCGTAGTTTTTTTTTCTTCAATGAAAGGATTATTAGGCTTATTCCAAAACATGTTTGAAGTGTTAGCATCTGCTATTAGACGTTCGGTTGAGCAACTCATCTGAACTATTACTTTACTCACATTTTCCAGTGAGTGACAAACAAGGAGACCTTCGTCAAGGCCGAATAATCCTTATTGAGGTCAGAAAGAAATGACACACCCTTATATGCAGTTTGAAGATGCTTGAATTTTGCCATTAGTTGACATTATTTGATCAAGCACAAAGACAAATGTTGATTGATAAAAAAACATCCAAAGTTCAATCAACACCAAATAGCACACCATCAACAATATTCATCTACTTTATAATCATACATTTCATTTGTAAGCGCCTTTCAAAACTCTCAAGGTCACTTTACAGTCACAAGACAAGTTTTTCTTTGGGTGAGCAGCGGCAGCCACACGCGCCAGCGTTCAATCAACCCGGAAGTAACTCACATAGATAGAAAATGAGCTAGCTAGCTAAAAGATAGCTATCTAGATAGATAGATAGAGAGCCATAATAATAATAATAATAATAATAATAATAATAATAATAATAATAAATAATAATAATAATAATAATAACAATAATAATAATAATAATAATAATAATAATAATAAATACATTAAAAAATAAAAGCTGCACATTGGTAACCTAAAAAGTAAAATCCTAAAACAAAAAACAAATGCAGTTAGATAGTAAAGATTATTGGATTAAGCCAAACTGGAGCAAGAGGAAGAAAACAAAACAGCTATCACGGCCCATGGGTCGGGATTCTCATATCTCAAAACAAAATATAGAAGAATAAAATAAAATAAAATCAAGAAAATGTCTCATCAATAACTATATTCATTCAACATTACACCTAATGTTTTTTTTAACCAACAGGAAGTTGGTTATAAAAAATAAATACATCGGAATATCTATCTCAGTGAAGGTTATCAATGAACTCATTCACTGCCATTCACAAATTTATCTGGGAATTAAAAATATGAGCGAAATTCACAAATTTGTCCGTTTTTGTTTCATGCTTGGGTGCCGATAAAGCGCTGGCCATGGCCTCTGGTAATGTTTTTTTCTTTTCCAGAAGTGGGCAATATTTCCCTTTTTTCCACATTAGTGCTTTATTCCAGCTTCAGCTGTTGTTAAAGTGCTATATAAACCAATATATATGTACTGCATTGTATTTTGGACAGCCGCCCTCATTTCAAGCTCATATAACTCCAGACACATATAATTTAGGAATTAACTCTTTTTAGGATGAAATAATACACTCTAAGGTTTCTAACACTGTATTGAATGATTATGTAGTCCTAAAACTCAATATTCAATGGGTCCTGGAGTGCCAATGGAAAAAAACCCTGGCACTGGAGTGGACACATTTTTGCACGTCTGGCAGTGAATGAGTTAAATACTCATGTCAATTCTGTACTCATAAAACACAAGTGAATGAGCAATCCAAACAAGAGTTTAGAGCTACGCATCACACCACTCTTACAGAGTAAAATTGGCCAAAAATAGTAAAATAAAGCCAATAATCTTTCAATGGCTAAAAGCGAAGTTAAAACTACAGGGAACGTTGTGACTGAGTGATTTGGATGTACGACGGCGCTCTCTGCTGGAAACAAGGCGTTACTACAAATTGTTTTGTCAGCGTCGTGGTTCGTTTTTTTTAGGTTTTATAATAATAATAATAATAATAATAATAATAATAATAATAATAATAATAATAATAATAATAATAATAATAATAATAAATTTTCTTCAGTGATTATATCACTCCCGACCCCCACACACACTTTTCTTTGTAATTTAAAACGTAAAAAGCCTATTCAAAACAAGGGGTAATGAAACAGTGGGGGAAAAAAAGTACCTGATGGGCCGCTGGGTTTGTTCTGGGCTGCGGGGTTCTTGAATGCAGACGGAGCCACCATAACGTTGCCATTCCGAGGAGGCGTAACTTTGGAATATGTTTTGGCTGCTGGTAAGGTGTGCAAACTGGAAGGGGTTTCATCCACTGTATCACTGGAGAATAAATATAGACTTTGAATCAAGCATGTTGAGGTTACTATTGTATGCAAAGTAGGTTCATTTTGGTAGAGAATTTTTCCTTAACAAAATACTGCTACCAATTGGTTTTAATGACCTTATTCCTTAAATATGTCGAACAAAAACTACTATAGACAGATATGTAATGTCCTGATAGAATTAATGCCCGAATAGAGTTATTTAAAAGCCATATTACCCCCCCCCCAAAAAAAAAAACAAAAACAAAAACAAAAAAAAAAATGGTGGTAAAATTACACACCACATTCAAATACCGGATTTTACATCTATTAAAAAATGGAATATAAAAAAAAATCCCATAACTAATACCACCTATAACTTGAAAACCTCAATCGATTTTTTTTGAGAGGAGATAAAAACGAGTAACTGAAAAATGGAGTTGCATAAGTGTGCACACCCTCCTAATGGAATGCGGATGTGTTTCAGAATGATTTAATTGGAGAGCCTTGAATGATAGTAGACTCAGTTCCATAGATCATATATGTTTTATTCTGTATTTTTATACTACATACAGTTCTTTTTATGAAACATTTTGTACATGCAATACAGTAATTTATTATTATTTTTTCTTTCTTTTCGACCGGACCGTTAACACGTTTCAGTTTTGCTACTATATATTTTAAATTTCTCCACTGTGGGACTATTAAAGGCTTTCTGATGCTTTCTGATTCCGATATTGGGTGCATGAAAGGGTTAAAAGCCAAGCCGATCATGTTTTAAACATGTCTCCCTCACAATTTCCTATGAATAGTGGAGTATTACTTAAATAAAATATTTTTTTGAAACAACACATCGTGTCATAAGCATTATCGTTTGGTCCGTCAAGTCAATTGGAATCATGCCATATTGATTGATTATGATAGGTGTCGGCATAAATAAATAAATAAATAAATACAAATCAATCTCACTATATAATATGTCAATACTAAATATGGTGTCATTCATAATCCCGAAAGTCGAAAAGATGAAACAAAGACATTAAGAAAGAGTAGAGGTTTATTGAGAGGAATTCGTCAAGAATTAACAGAGTAGAAACAGCATTCAGAAAAAAATAAGGAAGAAAGTACAGAAAGTGTGAAGGAAAAAAGAGCCTCAAAAAGAAAACGGTTTAGTATATAATATAATGATATACTTGGTAAATTACACAGTTAAAGCATATGCATAATAATAATAATTGGATTTTTAAGGATCCTTTGGGTGAGTATGAGTATCATTCTCTCCCGTTTAAATGAAGTGTTATACACAGAAAAATAAATAAACAGCTCCAAGTGTCCCGGCTACACGTTTAGCACCTTTGCGGAGACGCCATGATGCCAATCCCTGAGCTGGTTGTACTTGTGCTCTACAACTTCTGGGTCCAACAGGATGGCCCTGAGTCATACCGTCACACAGAAATAAAAGACAAGACAAGAGAAAAGAAGAGAGGAGAAAGTTTGGCAGGTGAAGAGAGGAGGCGAGGGAAGGGACAGAACATAAAATAAGGTAATCGGATTGGCTCTTTCCTGTGTTTTTAGTGTTGGGTGTGATCTGTGCCGATTTGGTCAAATTTGACTTAATTGTTCACATTTTAAGTCTGTGACATACTGATGGCTTCTGCAGTCAGTTACGAGGAGCATTCCGATTAAACATTTCAAGACAATACTTTGTCACCTTCGAGAGGGATTTATTTAAAACTTAATTAAGATTGTCATTTAAAGTGAATAATTTAGGCAAGATACATTTGGATTCACTATAAGTTTGGGGGAGACGAGAATGAGGACAAAGATGCACTTACTTCTTCCCGCTGTTCTCTGGAGATTCCTCTGGGAGGAGAAAAAACAACAACATATTTTATTATTATTATTATTAGTAGTAGTAGTAATATTAGTAGTAGTAGTAGTGGTGGTGGTAGTAGTATTAGTAGTACTAGTAGTAGTAGTAGTAGTAGTAGTAGTAGCAGTCGTAGTATTAGTAGTCGTAGATTTAGTAGTAGTATTAGTATTAGTATTATTAGTAGTTTTTTTTGCTTCTATATTCATAGTACTGATGTAAAAAAAAGCTTGTGGCTTATGTGTGATTTTTTTGGGGGTTTATCTTTACATATTCATGTCATTGATGTAAAATACATAAAAATAGATTGTGGTTTATGTGTGATTTTTCTTTCGATTCATGTCAGTGATGTAAAAAAAAAACAAATAAAAAGCTAGCTTGTGGGTGATATGCGATTTTTTTTTGGTTTTGGGTTTCTCTATTCATGTCATTGATGTAAAAAAAACTAGCGTGTGGGTTATATGTGAATTTTTTTATTATATATTTTTTTGTTTCTCTATTAATAGTCATGTCATTGATGTAACAATGATGATACAATAAAAACTCGCTTGTGATGTATGTGTGAATTGAAATGCACGCAAGAAACAATGCTATTGTTAGCAATGACACACTCGCCATTTTCAGTCCCAGTGAGCTGGGCCAGGATCCGGAAGGAGCGGGACTGAGAGGTTCCGGTCCTCGGGTGCCAGTCTTCCGTGTCCTCAATTAGTCGCTTCTTGCTGGCTTCACTCAATGCCGATGCGTGATTCGTTTCAAGCTCTTTCCTGTGTGATGATGACAACATTGTGTTAGCTCAGTGGGACCATTTTATGATTTAGTAGACGATTTAATAATTTCGGTGCTGTACCCATTTAAGCCACAAGATGGTGATAAATCACTTTATAATATGTGCCACCAACTCCGGAAGCAAAATACGGACTGTATACACCTGCACCGTGACATAAGATGCAAGACAACTGTACGAAAAAAAATATAATCGCTCGGTTTTAGAATTTCAACACGTTTCTTTCGTAGCATCCTCGCTTTGAATCTCTGATCAGGTCTTTGTGAACTAAGTGTGTTTCCGCATGTGCTTTGTGTGAGTTTTCACCAGACACTTCCTCCCACATACCTAAACATGCGAAGGGTTTTACATGCACAAAGTGGGTTTAAAAAATAAAACAAAGTTTACGTGTGCCAGATGAATCAAAGCCACGACATGTCTGGCGTGATTGGATTGCAAGGGGCCCTGAATAAACACGACGCTAACAGAAACAGATGGAAACAAGTGGTAAATTGTCAACACTGCTGGCTGAAAAATGATCAAAAAATGAATGCGGCGATGTGAGAAACGCACTTGTTTTCATAACATGGAAATGTATGTATCCTAAATTTTAATAAATAAACAACAATGATTCCGAAAAGGCCAATGTGACTTTCCCGTGTGATGTTTCCCCAATTGTTGATGAGTAACTGTGATGGATAGTCTTCAATCTATTTCCGTTAAAAAAATAAAATAAATAACAGTTTTCTGTCTGAGACTTTGACACCAGTATGCGCAAGTCAGTACATAAGCACACATACACACACAAAAAAATTGCAAACATGCTGTTGTTAATCATTAACCACTGCAATGTGCATTCAGTTATATAAGAGAAAAATATATCATTCACGGGACTAACTTGTCTGAATCTTCTCCCACCTGTGGGCAAAGAAAAAAAAAGACAACATTGGGAAGGACTGACGTCAAGTCAGAGTACGGATAAGTGCGTTTGGGTAATGGAGGCGGAAAAAAGCCCTTCTGAGAAAATGTGAACATGGAAAAACCACCACAAAACATGCACACGTGCAGCAAAAAAAAAAAAGATTATTGTGCTTCGGATGGATGGTGCAACGTGTTTGTTTCAATGTGGAATTGGACAGATGTTTTATTTTGGTATTTTTGTTGGGTGAGTGGGTGGTAATTCCACTTAGTAAAAAAAAAAATGCTGGACTTTGCTTCATATGCAGAGTCTCGCGCGGCTCCAGAAAACGAAGCTGCCAAGATTGTGCTACAGCTGCGAGGTAGCGTCAAGTTCACACTGTGTTCTACTGCCAAGACCTACACCCTTGCGGAATACTTCAACGAGATGTGCCATTGTGCCTTGTGTTAAATAAAATGGTGGCAATGATTGATGCGTTTGAAAAAAAAAAAAAAAAGAGGGAATACTGTCAACAAAATGGAGTGGAACGTTTCATTTTCTCCAGTAGCATAATATGCAGCTTCGGTGAACCGCAGCTGTCTTTTGAAACCGCCAAACTAAAACGCACTGAAGCGGCGTACGTACATATCAATTTTTAACTTAACCAAATTTTTATGATCAACATGACAAGGAAAACAATTTACTGTGTGTCTTTACTGCTGGTTAAGTTTGCGGTGCGCTGGAGATGACCGATACGGCGCACCACTAAAACATTGAATGTGTCATCGGGATGAGAGTGACCTGCGAGAGTCAGCGTGATGCCACAAAACATCTAGAACGCCATAAAATACGGAGATCAAAAAAGTGTTGGATTTTAAGGAGGAATCAAATATGCTAGGCTAACAGCTAGCCTATTAGCACCTTAGATTGCGGATGTAAATTCTTCTCGTGGTCTGTTTCATTGTAGTAAAATATTTACCACAGTGAAAGAGGTCTGACCGATAGAGCGCTGGTCAGACCAATGTTTTTCCCTCCCGCGAGGGAGCAGCGTTTGTCTTTTGTACAGCCGCCCCCATTTCAAGCTCAGATAATTATAATATGACTCAGGAATTAACTCTTTTTTTATTATTTAGTATAAGGCTTCTTATGCTGCATTGAATGTTTATATAGTCCTAAAACTCAATAGTATGCCAAAAAAATGACAAAAACCATAGCAGCGGAGTGGACACATTAGCTCGTAGCAGACATGCATATTCCACCATGATGTCTCTGATCAACTGGTGAAAAGGAGGCTTTCATCCTCTCCTCTTTAATCTAGAACTGCTTCATATAATAAAGTGTTTTTCTTGTACTCAAACATCATAGAGTACATGGGGAAAGTCCTTGAGATTGCGCAACTGTCCATGTTTTTATGTACCTGTTGTGTTTATTATTTTGCTTTGTGTTGACTATTTTGTAAAGCGCTTTGTTACAGCTGCAGCTGTTGTGAAAGCGCTATATAAATTAGAATTTATTGTATTGTATTGTATTGTAATGTATTTTTACACATGGCAGTGGATGTCGGACACTGCAGACTACGATGGGTGTCCTTCAGAGTTTTGAAAGGCGCTTAGAAATTAAATATATTATCACTATCACTATCACTATCATCATCATCATCATCCTTATCCTTAGCATTAGCATTAGCATTAGCATTAGCATTATTATTATTATTATTATTATTATTATTATTATTATTATTATTATTATTATTATTATTATTATTATTATTATTGTTGTTGTCATCAGTCGAGACAGTTTGCCGGATGATGGTACCTACCCGTTGAACTGTTCAGAAAGTCCCTGGCTCTCCAGGAGGCCTCGCCTTTGCCCCATGACCACTTCGCAGGCGTTGTTGTCAGAGTACAGATTGATGGGGGAGTTATAGACGGACGGCTGCGGCACAGAGGGGTGTGAGGAAGGGGCCGTCACTCTGGCTGGAGAAGACGAATTGGACGAGAAGGAGGACGGGGAACTGATAGCGGAGCGAGCGGGACTAGCTTGGGGAGTCGGGAACGAGTCTGCGGTGGTGAGCGTGGATTTAAGTGGGAAAGGGGGTTGCGGCGGTTGAGCGAGAGGCTGAGCTGGCGTGAAAGCCGACGATTCGGAGGGGATGAAGGCCACTTTTGGGGTGGAGGAAGGTGCTGGCGAGCTTCTGTCGCCCCCAAATGGTCGCGCTGTCTTGTTGTACGCGGGAGCGGCCTGACTTGGTGGGATTGTGTAATTGGTGGTCGGAGCCGTGTGGGTGATTGGGACGGGCTTAATGATTTCTTGAGGTTCAACCTGCATCGAGGTGGAGACACACAACATGCAGCATACACACACACACACACACATAAAAAAGAAAAAAAAATCATAAATAAATGGAAAAAAAAATATTTACAAAAATGGTGTAATGCTTGAAAACAGGCAATCAAAGTCATCATGTCAAACACAGAAGCTATGATTATATTTAAAGGAGATATATGGATTTTTTTTATGTTTGTGTACAAATAGTTGCATTTTTGGAATGCCTGCTCACCAATTAAATGTGAAATTGACTCATTCACTGCCAGATGTGGAAAATTGTGTGCACTGCAGTGCCATGGTTTTTGTCATTTTCACTCAAATTCCAGGACCCACACAATATTAAGACTATTCAAGACTATATAAACATTTGTCCATTAGCTAGCTAGCTAGCCTTCTATTTATTTGAGTAACTTCGGGGTTGAGCGAACGCTGGCGCATGTGGCTGCCGCTGCTCACCCAAAGAAAAACGTTATCCTATGAATGTAAAGTGACCTTGAGAATTTTGAAAAGCGCTTAGAAATGAAAGGTATTATTATTATTACAGTAAAGTCTCGTTATATCGATATTCAAGGGAGTCCGAAAAAATATCGATATAACCGGGACTATCGATATATCCGACCCTGTTTGCATGTAATTTTCTCCGTGCGTGCATAGAAATAGTATCAATATAACCGGGACTATCGATATATCCGATAACGATACAACGAGACTTTACTGTATTATCAACACAGCGTAAGAAACCTTAGACTCTCCTCTTTCATCAAAAAAAGAGTTAATTGCTAAATTATATAAGTCTGGAGTTATCAGAGCTTGAAATTAGGGCAGCTGTCCAAAATACAATGCAATATTGGTTTATGTAGCGTTGTAAAAACAGCTGAAGTTAGTTTATTTTATTTTAGTTTATTTCTTTCTTTGTTTTCATTTCATTATATTATATTATAAAAATGGTTACACAGTTGTATCAATGAGTACATTACTAGTCCTTACATGTTTTGTATTACTCACCTAGTTTTGGTTATTTTAAGATGGAACTACTCCAGAGTATTAATGGACGGAGAAGTGAGTTGTATGTTTTTTTTCTTTCTTTTCATTGACTGTATGGACCTGTGAAATCATAATATCATAACTTTAAATAAATAAAAATAAATAAAAACAGCTGAAGCTGGAATAAAGCGCTGTCATGGGAAAAAAAGGGAAATGCTTAGTGGAAGGGGAAAAACATTGCCAGAGGTCTGACCAGTACTTTATCTGCACCTCCCGCAAGAAAAACCAATACCCGAAGAAATTCGGGAATGGCGCTCCGTGTCATATTTTCAATTCCGGAATAATTTCGGGAATGGCAGTGAATGAGTTGGAAAACTAAGTAGATTTTATTTATACAGTAAAGTCTCGTTATATCGATATTCAAGGGAGTCCGAAAAAATATCGATATAACCGGGACTATCGATATATCCGACCCTGTTTGCATGTAATTTTCTCAGTGTGTGCATAGAAATAGTATCGATATAACCGGGACTATCGATATATCCGATATCGATATAACGAGACTTTACTGTATATCTATAAATGTATGGCATTGATCATCAGCTATGCTGGGTGATGATCCAGACACATTTTAAAGCAACAAGTGACGAATGATACAAACACTGATGTCTCCTTTGAATACCGACATGCTTATGACGCAACACAACGTGGCCCTCCCGCAGGTTCAGTGGAGCATGCAAAGCACACCAACATGAACTCAGAAGGGCAAACGTTTGCAGGGCATGAAGAGGAAGGCATGCAAATATTTTAAACCATACCTTAGAACCGCTTTTGGAGGCACTTGAGGCTCTGTGAAGACAGAAACAATAAAATGTTAAAATAAGCTCTTATCAAAATTCAAAGGAGAAAATACATTCTTAATCTGAATTAAGATAATAGACGTTACATGAGACATAACGCTTTTTGTGCTTTGAATTAAAAATAAAACATTTGAGATATGAGCACTGTATGGTGACAGTGCGGAGAGGATTGGGTAATTTCGGCCGGGTCCATTTACATTAATGTGTCTGCAATATACTGCCCCCTGGTGGCCACGTTCTCATCTGCTGAAGGAGCAGCACAATGTCTTTTGAAATGAAGAAAAAAAAAACATTAAATGTTAAAATTTAGCTCCACCCTCATTCATTTTCAACACTGGTTATCGGTACGAGAACCTGTACTGGTCGCCAGTCAGTCGCAGGGCAAATAGAGATACGTACAAAGATTTACACTTATATGATGAGGCCACGCTTCGTGCACACAAGTCAGATGAGAGGACCATGACACAATCAGCGACTCATTTTAATTATTGACCCTCTATTTATGTCATTCCTGTGCAGTACATTAACTCATTCACTGCCAGACGAAAAAATGTGTCAATTTCCAGTGCCAGGGTTTTTGTCATTGTCACTTGAATTCCAGGACCCATAGAATATTGGGTTTTAGGACTACATAAACATTAAATTCACAGTAAAAAAAAACTTACTCTCTTCTTTCACCAGAAAAAAAAAGAGTTAATTCCTAAATTCTGAGTCTGGAGTTATCTGAGCTTGAAATGGGGGCGGGTGTACAAAATACAATACATACATATACAGTAAAGTCTGGTTATATCGATATTCTCGGGAGTTGGAAAAAATATCGATACAACCGGACTATCGATATATCCGATCCTGCGGCATGTAAATCTTCTCCTTGCGTTCATAGAAATAATATCGTAATAAGCAGTACTATCGATATAACCGATATCGATATAACGAGACTTTACTGTGTATTGATTTAGATAACACTTTATCAACAGATGAAGCTGTAACATGGACAAAAGGCAAAGGCAAATTCCTTTGTAGAAGGGAAAAACATTGCCACAGGTCTGACCAGTGCTTTATCGGCACCAAAGCCGAATACATTCGGGAATGGCAGCGAATGAGTTAACCATGGTGAAATCCCATACTAGGAAAAAAAAAAATAAATCACCCTTATTCTTGTCTCAATGATCACATAGAACCAAATTTCTAATGTTTTGGAAACCAGGAAACAGCAACAAGGTGACTAACTGAGTCTTTTCCCATCCTTTAAAAGCTCCTACTCATCCCTCCCTCGCTGCTATATTAAGAAAACAGTCAACAGTCTCACGCATTTCCGTTACGGCGCTAGCTTATTAGCGAGCCTCGCCCTCCCAAGCCAGATGTCGATGTTGTCGGAATGGGCATGTGCACTTGCAGTTTCCACTTAGCAGATAATAATATAGACCGAGCTTATTTTCCAGTGTACATACAGGGGCCACACCACACCGAGGGCCAAAGAAAACAGCCAAGGACGTTCAGTTCAGATCAAACGCTGCATTCCATTCGGAAGATGATGTGTGTGTGACATCAGAGGTCCAGAGTGGATCTGGAGGGGTGGGGGTTCACACCCTATCTGTCTTTTTTCCAGCGCAAACTGAAAAAACACCGGTAAGGGTGGTCCCGGCGAACATCTGCTCAACTAAGCCTCCTCTTGTCTCCTTTTGTCTACCTCACTTGACGGCTTGGGCCGAGTATCCACACGGACATGGTGTCCTTTAGGGAAAAGAGATGGAACACGCGTGTGGAAATAGGCGCTTATTTTGATAATGGTTATTAAAATACACAAGGCTATCGTGTGTTACGGTGCTTAACATGATCATTTGTGACGGGTATGAAATTTCACCTCAAATTTGGATGACAACGCAGTACACCGGCCTCTCGAAATATGCTTCCAAATCATGCTCCGCGTGCCATGAACCGACTACTTGCTGTTACTGCAGTTGTAAGAAAAAAAAACATACCCTTGCCTAAATAGCTCCATTATGTCACTGCATGTTGGGGGTATGACAGCTAAGAGATGTTAATTGGTCCGCCGTCAACCTTGATTTCCATACTTAGTCACGTTTACACACGGACAGATAGATTTCCACACCAGGGGAGGCAAAGTGAAGGAATGAACATCCCCCCCGCCCGGGGTTAAGGCAGGATTTCCATCCCATCTGTGTCTCATCGAGATCCAAGAGAAACAATCGGACATGTTGCGTTTGACTGAATGATGGAAAAGCGAGCGGAGGCTGCAAGCCGATTGAAGCGGAACCTCGCGCAGGTTTGACTTCAAACATCAATTAGCAATTAGCTTCCATTAACTGTGCGATTTTCATCACATTAAAGCAAAAGGCTCTTTTGCATCTTACACGAACGTGGTCAGTCGTACATGGGGGCCAAGTACTAGGGGGATTCACACATGCTTCTCAGGTCAGGTATGGTTTTCATTCGTTGCAAAGCTTCCGCAACGGGATCCAGCTTTAGGTATTTGGAGTGAAGGGTGAATGTTAAGGTACAGTTGAAGGTGGTGTCCTAAATGGTGCAGCTTCAAAGTCAAAAAAGCAACAAAAAATGGTAAAAAAAAATAAAGAAAATACATTGTCAATATTTTTTTAAAAAATTATTAAAATGTAATAATTAAAAAGAGATTAAATAAATGAAATAAAAAAGATAAAAAAATAAAAAGTTGAAAATTAAATACAGTAAAGTCTCGTTATATCGATATCGATTATATCGATAGTACTGCTTATTACGATACTATTTCTATGAACGCAAGGAGAAAATTTACATGCCGCAGGATTGGATATATCGATAGTCTGGTTATATCGATATTTTTTCCGACTCCCGAGAATATCGATATAACGAGACTTTACTGTATATATTATTGTATTTTTACATGTATTTATTTATTTTTAAATATTAAAGATTATTTATTGGATGTTAAATATTTTTATTTATGTATTTATTTACAAATATTAATATTTTTTATGTTACTTCATTCACCGCCAGACCTGTGCAAAAATGTGTCCACTCAAGTGCCTGGGTTTTTGTCATTGTCACTTGAATTCCAGGACTCACAGAATATTGAGTTTTATGATGACATTAACATTCAATGCAGCGTAAAGAAACCTTAGACTCTCTTCTTTTATTAGAAAAAAGGAGTTAATTCCTAAATTACAGGGGTCTGGAGTTATATGAGGTTGAAATGAGGGCGGTTGTCCAAAATACAATGTAATACTTACATATTGGTATATATAGTGCTTTAACTACAACTGAAGCTGGAACAAAGCGCTAATATGGAAAAAGGGGAAATGTTTCCCCCCTTGTGGAAGGGAAAACACTGCCAGAGGTCTGACCAGCGCTTTATTGGCACCCAAACAAGTAAAACAAAACCTGACAAAATTTGGGAATGGCGCTCTGTCATATTTCCAATTCCTGAATAAATTTGTGAATGGCAGTGAATGAGTTGAAACTATATTGTTTTATTTTAACCCTTGTTTTTTCGGGGGTGAGGGTGGTCAGACAATATGCAAATCCGCAGGTGCCAAAATGGTGAGCGAGTGCAAAATAAAATTTTAACCTTTCATTCGTTGAGTCAGAAAAAACGATTGTGATTATTAATTTTGTCCCTTTGTCATATACAGTAAAGTCTCATTATATCGATATTCTCGGGAGTCGGAAAAAATATCGATATAACCAGACTATCGATATATCCAATCCTGCGGCATGTAAATTTTCTCCTTGCGTTCACAGAAATAGTATCGTAATAAGCAGTACTATCGATATAACCAATATCGATATAACGAGACTTTACTGTATCTCCATCGACAGCAAGCTTCAACACCAAAAGAACTACGCGATTTACAACATGAGGGTCTGAACAGGTTGACCAATAAGGTAAAGCGAGAGGTGGGCGGTTTATTTTTTTTAATCCCGACCCCCCTCCACCCCCCATGATTGGATCCCTTCCCCTTCATTCTTGTCTTCTAACCACCAAGCCACATGCGGCGGAGGCAGCCAGGAGTCAATGGGGGCTTCAGGCATCATTAGACTGTCATCTCCTCCTCCTCGGTTGTAACCGTGGC
The DNA here is from genome assembly GCF_051943395.1 of Hippocampus bargibanti. Classification (NCBI taxonomy): domain Eukaryota; kingdom Metazoa; phylum Chordata; class Actinopteri; order Syngnathiformes; family Syngnathidae; genus Hippocampus; species Hippocampus bargibanti. Next base: position 11,787,314 of record NC_142751.1, on the reverse strand, counting down.
CAAGCCATCGGCGTATTCGTGTAGTGCGTTCAAGCCGCAGCTGCGTGCCTTTTATTCGTGTTCAAAAAAGTGCCTCTCGCAGCTCACCCCCAACACATCACACAGCGGTGTGGACCAAGCACTATACTATACATGAAAAACAGAGAGGTGGTTTTTTTTTTATAAATTCCAAGCGAATTGTGATACTTCTCTGACTTCCCAGATCAAAAAAGCTTAACTTCGGGTAACCGATTTCCATTGGAATGTCAATGCGGCCTCATTCAGTCTGTCTCAAATCACTCATTCAAAAGTTTGGGATTCATTCGATTGTGCGTGTTCAAAGCATATTACTGTAAAATAAAAGAATGTGATGGCAGAGATGTAACCATAATTCGTACGCACTCTGATGTTTGTCACCACAGAACATTCCGGAGAACCCCGCAAAGCGCAAAATAACGTTTGAAGTGAGGAAATTGGAAGCGCTCGGAGGGGAAGACAGAATCATATCGCTGCCTATACTCCTGCTACACTACACAAAATCAACAGCATGGACATTTGGGCCATTGGCAGATCCCGACGGCGGTTCGTAAATCAGTTTCCACATCTGTTTGCGTGCGCAATCAACTCCAGAGCCCCACCCCCATTCTTAAATGGGCAAACATTTAGTGAAATAGACCAGTGGCGGTCTAGCGTTAACGTTAGAATATATATATATATATATATATACAGGTAACATCTGACTTACGACCGAGTTCTGTTCCGACCAAACGGTTGTAAGTCGAAATGGTCGTAAGTTGAAATCCATTCAAAATGTTGAATAGAGACTTGGAGGCTAAATGACATGCAATGACATGCAGTCTAGTTCTTCTGCATACACGTCCTGTGTTGTGCTTTGAATTAAGAGTAAAGCATTTGAGATATGAGCTGTATGGCAACAGTCAGGAGTGGATTAAATAGTTTTGACCGGCTCCATTTACATTAACTCATTCACTGCCATTCCTGAATTTGTTCGAGGTTAGTGTTTTTTTTTGTTGCAGTGGGATGGCGATAAAGTGCTGGTCAGACCTCTGGCAATGTTTTTCCCTCCCACGAGGGGGCAGCATTTGCATTTTGTACAGCCACCCCCAACTTGCATTTCATATTACTCAAAACCCTTATAATTTAGGTATTAACTCTTTTTCTGATAAAAGAAGATAGTCTAAGGTTTTCTATGCTGAATTGAATGTTTATGTCGTCCTAAAACTCAATACTCTGCGGGTCCTGGAATTTGAGTGAAAATGACAAAAACCCTGGCACTGGAGTGGACACATTTTTGCACGTCGTCTGGCAGTGAATGAGTTAAGAGAAGGTGGTGATTATAGGTTTCATTTCGGAACCCCCCGTGGTGGTTACATGATCCGTTTGGAAAGGGGCATAGGTAAACAAGTCTTAAGGCTGACGTGTCCACCTCTGGAGACTCCCAGACTACATTTTTCTCACATCAATCATCTTTTGGCACCTTGTAGGAATATTATCACAAATCCAAAAGTCTTATGTGTGAGCCCCAAAGATCCTAAATCGCATTGGGAGGAAAGTGGAGCTTGACAAAATCAAATTTTCTTCCCAGACAATTTTATGACACCCAAATGAAATGCTGTAAACCAGACAAAGTCTAAAGAGAGCCTTGCGTATATTTTTGGAGACCTGTATTCTCTAAATACAATATTTTGTGCACCCATTGCCTCAAGATGACATGCAGATGCGACTTTGAACTATTTTAAGAACATTTTCCCACCATTAAAGGACAACCAAGGTCACTTTTTTGTTTCCTAACTGACATCAGAAAAACGTTTTATAGCATCTAAAATACCCAAAAATGCAAAATAGTCAAATGCAAAACACCAATAAAAATTAGTTAAAGTGTCTAAAAAGTACTTCAATTTGAAACCGGAAGTGGCCAGTTTCAGAAGGTCCCGCCCCCCCATGTTCGTGGTTTCACGGCAATATTTCTTGCCTTGCTCGAGAATCAAAACAATGGCTTCAGGTTCGGAGAATATGCTTTTTTGTTTCTCATCCAGTTAGGAATATAATTCAAATAGTTCTTAAGAAGAAAGCATACATGTTAGCAATTGATTAAAGAATTTATTCCGTGTCACTTTGAGGCATCAGGGATGGGAAATGTCGCACCCAAAAATGCCAGAAAATGGCGACAAAGCCATGTAAGGAATTAATCAGCCCGTTGAAAATTATGTTTTATGCGGACCTGGGAACGGATTATTCTCATTTTAATGGTTTTCTATGGGAAATTAATGTTTGGAATACACACTTTGCCTTCCACACACTTTCTGGGAAGCAATTAAGTTTGTAAACCAAGGTATCACTGTATATAATAACGGTATTTGGAAAAAATAGTGAGCTAATGTACACACGTACCAACAGCTAGCTTAGGAGAAGAGCCGCCACTTCAAAGCTAAGTGCTTGACTACATTGGGTGTGAAACACAACATCAAAGCTAAAAACAACCGGAAGCGCAGATTAGTGTTAGCCAACAGCGCTATCTGTGTTTGTTTCCGATAAGCGGTACATATCTTGGTATATTAGACTGACAAGTTGCTCACACATAGAAGTTTTCGTATATTCCAGGTTTCTTTTTTCTTCCTAACAGGCAGAGGAGGGGAACACTTCTCAGTGTGACATAAACTAAAGCTGAAGCCTAAACTGATGACTTGAACAGATTTGGGTCCTGAATATGAAACCGCCCGCTAAGAGCCTGTCTCCATTGCTAATTAAGAGTGGGAAAAGGCAGACATTATAATAATATGGCAGGCTCTTTCTTTTAACATCATTTAAGACGATAATATGCGCGCAGGTCTAGAGTCAGAGTAGGAATTTTGAAGGTGAACCCCACTAAAATTTCTGTTGGCGATTACCTCTGTAGATTTAGGCTGAGATTGCTCACGCAGGTTTTAATCTTGTTCTGGGCTTCGAGGTGGTTCATGCTTTCAGCGGACATGCCATTTATGGTGAGGATAACGTCTCCGACGCTCATCTTGGCTTTGGCTGCCTTCCCGCCATCCGTCAGCTGTGAGGTAACATGCAAAAAAAGAAATACAATGAAACAAATTCTTATTTGCATCAAAAATACAATATAGTGATATCATGGCTTACCAATTTAATTGGTTCCCAGACAGAGTGTGTAAGGCAAAAAGTGTGTATTCCAAAAATTAATGTCCCATAGGAAACCATTAAAGTGAGAATAATCCGTTCCCAGGTCCCCATAAAACATAATTTTCTACTTTTTCAGCCTTAAAACTACACAAAATATACCTTATTTTATGTATAATAAATGTGCTATGGTATTATAATTAAAAAAATAAACTACTGTATAATAAAGTCATTTTATTTGCCTTTGTGATGGTCGTTGATGGCTTGATGGAATGGAGTGGCCGGTTTCATCAGCATTAAACACTTGATGAGGAACGTAGCCTTCTTCCACCATCTTGAGGAATTATCCCTTGTAGGTGATTTCACTGCGATAATTTTAACTTGTTCCTCATCAATTGTGTTCTGTTGAGTTGGGTTGATAGCTTTTTGCATTGAGTGTACAGATGGCTTGTGCGGGTTATTGGTGGAGCCTGATTGATTTTAACCTTGCAATCTACACTCTGCCTTTGAACTATCAAAATTGAAACTCACTCTATTTTTATTTTTTTCAACTGATTACAGACTACCTAAATTCATTGCAGTGTCATTTTTGTTTGTGTCAGTTTTATTAAAAGTTGAAAAATGAAAATTAGGTGTAATTTATTTTTGTTTTGTTTTCCTACCTGAGGTTTGAATGTTTTTCAACCGATTAAGTTAATGGAGTTTGTTTTTGAACAAATGGACACCTTTTCTCTCGCGGCATTCAGCTTGACTCATATACAAAAAAAAAGACAATAGGGATGAAAACAACATGCTATTGTGCTCTACTTCACAATACCCCCCAAATTGAGCTGCATGGTATGAGGAAGTGACAGAGTTGGAGGCATAAACTTGCATGGGGCTATGACTCATTCCTATGGACTCACTTGTTAACCTCCAATGGGAGACGCCAAATTATGTAAGAAACACAAAAGTCTCGGAAAACCTGCCCTTAGTGCTCATCGTGAAGTGTTAAGGGGCCTCCCCACCGGCGAGTACAATGCCTCAAGTGACTCAGTGTCCAGCCTCTTGTAACGGCTTTTATACCCTGACTCACGTCTTAGTGAGAAAACGGCTTTTTACACCGTGTATAATCGCTTCCCGGCATACTGGCAGCCGCTGAGTAAAACAGGAAACATAAAGGTAGAGAGGCAAAGAAAAGACTAGTGAGTGCGTAGATGTTTGGACGATGGGATTCTTTGTCTGAAGTCTCTGCGTTAGCATGTTTGTGGGTTATAAAGCTACAAAGAATTCTGCCCTTGGTAGAAAAAAAAATGTCGAGCCATATAAGGTAAATTTACAAGCAAAGTATTTGCGGGGCACGAAGGAGAAAACATCTGTCAGGTCCTCAGAATGTGAAGTGTTTAATGGCCAGGCTCCTGTGAACTCTGTCTTACTGGAATTTTTGCAGACTGTCTTTGTCACAAAGATGTGAAACAAATGAATGTGGCTGACTGGCCGGTGGTATCCGAAAAAAAATGACATTTGAATGACAGAGAGAAGAAAACTGGAATTTTGGCTGAGACGTCCCAAGCAAAGCGGTCAAAAGAAACAAGAATGTGTTTTTTTCAATGTGGTTTTGATATACATTCATACCTCGGTTTACGAACCCTTGGCTTACGGACTTTTCGGTTTACGGTTTTAAGCGGCCACTCCATTCCATCAAGCCATCAACGACCATCACAAAGGTAAATAAAACGACTTTATTATACAGTACAGTTTATTTCTTTAATTATAATACCATAGCACATTTATTATACATAAAATAAGGTATATTTTGTGTAGTTTTAAGGCTTAGACAATTTGAAAATGATGTTTTATGGGGACCTGGGAACAGATTATTATCATTTTAATGGTTTCCAATGGGAAATTATTTTTTGGGATACAAACTTTTCACCTTACACACTCTGCCTGGGAACAATTAAGTTCGTAAGCCAAGGCATCATTGTATAACAATTGAGGAAAGCAATTTGAGTTCCAAAAGAGACAATGAAATGGAGCTGACGTTTCAAGCAGCTAAAAAAAAAGTCAAAATTGACTTTCAAGACACTTCCAAATCATTTTGATGACGTTGATTTCGATTTGAGTTAGAAGTCATACTGGACAATTTGGAATTTTCAGGATTTGTCTCAAAAGGTCAGATTGAACTTTTGAGGGGTATCAAATCACAGAAGATCGTTCAATGCTCAAACTATGTTTGGAGAGCAAGTTTCACTATGCATGAGTTGGTTTTGGAAGAAATCCTGAAGCAATTGAAGATGTTGAGAGATTCAATTCCCCTATGTATTTCATGCAAATATTTACTGTCATGATGACTGATGACATAGCCTCATGATGGATCGTGTCACATTACTACGCATGTACACATTAGGGTTACACAACCACTATAGAATCACAATCTAAGCCCCCCCTCCCCCGCCTGTCATCTTGTCCGACGAGACGATCGTCATGATCAGAAAAGTTTGTGTTTTTACAGCATTTGACCATTTTTTATTGTTATGCAAAAAGAATGAATGTTTATAGAAAAAAAAAACAATGGCCATTCATCATTAAACTTGACGCACCATGATGAATAAATCAAATGTAGCACTATAGAAGCTCTTCTTTTTTTCATTTGGAAGCCTGTGCAGGTACACCAATGGGCCCCTGTCAAAAATCTGAGGTGAACAAGTTCCCCAGAACAGGTTCCTACAGTTTTCCACTGTAACATCCTTCAGCCAAAACACTTAAACGTCTCATTTTTTTTGGAGCACAAAGGCCATTGAGAGACTGTGATACGTTGGCCAAACTTTATTCAGATCGCTGATGAATCTCTCCAAGTGTGTGAAAGGGATTTTAAATCCTGCATAGTAGAACTGAAGAAAACTACCCCCTTAAGTGATTGATGGCCCAAAAATCCCACGTTGAAGCGCCATAACGCTGATTAAATCCGTAACCTGTGGCGCACTTTGATGTATGCGTACTCTACTACTTGTACAGATAACCGATGTCTGTTTTTGTACAAGATCCCACAAAAAAAAGTTTAATGGGGCTCAAATAAACCCAGACAGATTAACAGCCTCCCCCAACATGTGTCTTCAATCCATCTTGAGCAAATACAGCTTTAAAAAAAGAAAATAGTTGACTTAGATATACTCTGGGAAGAAAAAAAGTTACACATGGTAAATGACAATTTTTGTTTTTGCTTCTAACAGCTAGATCAACGATTCTCCAGAAAGTTTTGGTGGGGTTTGCTTGCTGCCAAAATGGAATTCTTTACGACACAGATGAGCGCTATATTTTAGAAACGCAGGGACTCTATCGCACAAGAGAGAAAGGAAAGCATTAAAAACGCTTGACTGACAGCACTTCCCTCAAAGAGGACACAGGCAGCAAACACATCACCGTGTGGAATGTGCCTAATCTTTCTCGTCGCGGCACTTCCTGCCTCCAGTCAGTAAAAGCAAGGCATGAGAAAAAGGGCCGCGGTCGTCTTGCGAAAGGAGAAGTCGTGTAACGGGAAGTGCCCAACCCCAAGATGCGCGCGACGTCAAAGACAACCAAGATGGATGGCCTTATATGGTAGAGGACCTGTTTGCCTGGCATGATGTCATCGCAAGGGGAGACAAAGCAGGTTGACTCGCTCACGGCTGCTCACAAACATGCCGTCATGGATGGCAAAAATGTCCACATAAATTCATATGCTATACGTGCTACCAAGTCCACTAAGTTATAGTGACATGTCATAAAGCTCTTTCATCAAATCAAAATATATTCTAAAGCAATATATACTCCGCTCCGAAAGTGATTCATGTTGTTTAGTTAAAGTGAATCACGTGCTAATTAAAAGCTAACATTGGCCTGTCAAAAAAATTCAACAAGAAAAAAATGCCAACCAGGTCAGAAAGTTCACATATTTTATTCACATGATCTACTGACAATAAATTTATCGGCAAAGTGTATGTGAGTAAATCGAGTTTATCAGCCAAGTAAATTTTCCTTATTGTGACATTGACTCGACGTCACAAGCGACAAGTTTATGCTAACGTTTTGGAGGCTAGCAAGCAAAGTCACAAGCTATAAGTTATGCTAACGTTTTGGAGGCTAGCTAGAAAAGTCACAAGCTACAAGTTTATGCTAACGTTTTGGAGGCTAGCAAGCAAAGTCACAAGCTATAAGTTATGCTAACGTTTTGGAGGCTAGCTAGAAAAGTCACAAGCTACAAGTTTATGCTAACGTTTTGGAGGCTAGCTAGCAAAGTCACAAGCGATAAGTTATGCTAACGTTTTGGAGGCCAGCTAGAAAAGTCACAAGCTACAGGTTTATGCTAACGTTTTGGAGGCTATCTTGCAAAGTCACAAGCTATAAGTTACGCTAACGTTTTGGATGCTAGCTTGCAAAGTCACAAGTGACAAGTTTATGCTAACGTTTTGGAGGCTAGCTAGCAAAGTTAAAAGCATAACCTGCTGTATTTAAAATGTGACTTTGGATTGGATGTACCTTTATTCATCTTGCTGTAGAGAAATTTACATTTCACAGCAGCAAAGTTATGAAAGAAAGAGGAAAGGAAAGAAAGAAGTAGAAAAACCAAAATACAGGAGGTTCTGGAAAGGCAGCCACTCTCGCGGCGCCATCTTGAAGTATAAAAAAAAAAAAAAAAACGAAATAACATATGTCAACACAACGACACAGAGTCATTCATTCTTCAGGACTTGCTGTACCCTCTTTGTAACATGAAGCAGTTCAAGATGAAAGAGGAAAGGACCAAAGCGTCCTTTTCAGCAGTGGATCAAGGTGGAATGTGCACGTCTACTACAAGCTAAATGTTGAAAGCAAACACGAAGCTGTAGCATCCATTGACGAAAAGCGATTGTCTCACATCGGCTGTCCCACAAAAATTCGCTTCAATTCCAAGCCGCGACAGTTCCACATATGCACTGCATATGTACTTCACTGTACAAATCTTTGCTTCGTTGGGAATCTAAGTGGGGAAATTGTAGGTCCATACAGTAAAAATAAAAAACAAATAAAACAAAAAACATACTTTGCTAGAATGTGTTGGCTACCTTAATGGGCTTTGGACATTTCAATCTCCATAATGTTCAAAGCTAAATGTGTAGACCTCACTGGAAATTCGGCAAAATGTGCATGGCTATATGCTACTACAGTGAGACCTCAATTTACGAACTTAATTGGTTCCCAGACAGAGTATGTAAGGCGAAAAGTGTGTATCTCAAAAAAAAAATTCCCATAGCAAACCATTAAAATGGGAATAATCCGTTCCTGGGTTTCCATAAAATAGACTTTTCAACTAAATAAGCCTTAAAACTACACACAACATACCTTATTATATGTATAATAAATGTGCTATTGTATTGCAATGAAAGAAATACACTGCATTGTATCATAAAGTCACTTTATTTACATTTGTGATGGTCATTTATGGCTTGATGGAATGGCGTTGGAGGTCGAAGGTCAAAGGGAATTGCATGAGGACTATAATTAAAGAAATAAACTGTGCTGTAAAATAAAGTTTTATTTACCTTTTTGATGGTCGTTGATGGCTTATGGAAGGAGAGTCACCTTCCATAAGGACTGTTGGTGCTGTTCGGTCGTGTGCTTCCGCCGAAGATCACTCCGCCAGCCGTGGTGGGTGTGTATTATGAAAATAGTGCTTATTATAAGGTTTAATTTTCATAAATTTGACATTTATAAGACGAAACGTTTGTAAGTTAAGGTGTTTGTAACTTGAGGTCTCACTGTATATCTTGGTTATTTATGTATATTAATTCCATAATGAAGAGGCCAAATATAACAATTCAGCATTCAAAAGTCCCAATTAAGAGCTCAAAAAGAGACGTTCAATGCACGGTTGTCATGGTTTGACGACAGCCTCTTATTATTCCAACGAAGCCCTCGGAAAAGCCGCGATGCCCAGTAGACCTTAAACAGGATCGCTTTAGTCCAATCGCCATGACAACACAAACAAAACACCACAAAAGCAGCGCGACCCCGCGCTGCTTTTGTGGTGTCCGGTCAGAAACATCCCAGACGATATGAAAGGATTGGAGGATTTGAGGTCCCTCCCATGGCGCTCTTCATACCACGATGTGTATGAAGAGCTTGCGTGACATGAAAACACTCAGGAAAGGGAAGACAGAGCACAAGCTGCCCTAGCGGCGAAAAACAGTTCATTTAATTGATCTCCTGGCAAGCGGTGTCTGCTGTTGTTGGCTAGTTGAGCCGTAACGGTCAGCGGTGGCTCGCTGCCCCTCATTCCCTGTGTTGACAGACGCACAATTGCGGTTAATGGGCCTGTAAAAATGTGAGAGCGCTATTTATAGACTGGGCAAAGTGGTGGTGTTACGGAGGTTGTTAGACAAGGGGAGGGGGGATGGAGGGTTGGGAAATTTGGCGTACAAATTACCCTACAATGTTGCGAGTGGGATTGAAAACCTCTATAGCTCTCCTGCTGGCTTGAAAAAAAAAAAGGTTTGAAAACTGAAACGGCACTTTCTATTGTAATCAATGTAAAATTTTTTGATCCGTTCCAAGTCTAGAAAAAAACTTTTTTTTAAAAGCACCCTTTTAACTATTTTAAGTTTTAAACTGGATAAAGACATACAAATAGAGCAGATCATTTTTAAAATACTATGAAAAAAACTGTAACATGGTTTCTTTTCACCAATTTTAACATCAACATTGGAATATAATCATAATAATAATAAATAATAATAATAATAATAATAATGATCATCATCATCATCATAACAATACTAATACTAATACCAATACTACTACTAATTATAATAATAATAACAATAATAATTATTATTATCATTATACATTTTATTTTTAAGCGCCTTTCAAAACTCTCAAGGACACTTTACAGTCACCGGATATTGTTTCTGCGGATGAGCAGCGGCAGCCACATGCGCCAGCGTTCACTCAACCTGGAAGTAACTGTCATTGGCACTAGGATAACGCCCAATTTGTGGACATCTCAGCCATCCACATCTGCTTCTTCGTTAAAAAAAAACAAAAACAAAAAAAACATTATTCAATAATACTAATGTGTCAGTCACAATGAGGAAGGCACGACACGAGAGCATGATGTATAAGGAGGTGATGTATAAGCAAGCGGAGGGTAGTCAAGTGGTGCATTCTGGTGCGCTTAGTTTGTTAAGAACCGAATTTCGGTTGTATACAAGGGCATTAAAAAAAACTGACATTTTTGGTTGAAAACCGAATTGGGCGATAAACACTCATTGGAACAAAATGATTTTCCTCCAAATCGTGCGATCGCGTAGGAATCAACCGAATTGTGTTTCATGACTTCACAAGAAGCGGTGAAACTAGAAACCCAGATATCCGAGTATGCTCGCAGACTATTGCAGAGTCTTCAGTTGAATAATAGCAACCACTCGGTGGCTATTTATTTTGGCTTGAGCCATGATTGAAAGCAGATGACTTCAACATAACCTCGGACATTAGACAGATTGTACGAGGACGCCACTAAAGACATAGCGGTCGAGATGACACATTGGTAGGTAATAGTAACAGTCATGGTCACCAATGGCGGAAAATGAAGAGATTCCAAAAATAGGGACAGAGAGGCATAAGCTTTACCTTAAAAAATGTAGTCCTAAATGTAGTCCTAATGTATATATGTAGTCCTAGTCCATATATATGTAGTATGTAGTGTGTGGTATATAGTATGTAGTATATATGTAGTCTTCTTTTCCTTTCGGCTTTTCCCTTCAAGGGGTCGCCACAGAAAATCAGTGTCCTCCATCTTTAGAGGTTTGATCCGCATGTTTGTTTTGGCCAAGCTTTTACGTCGGATGACACAACCCTCTGTATTTATCCGGGCTTGGGACCGGCACAAGAAGACATATGTCCCTTTGTGGCTACAGAACAAGCAACTCGCTCAGTAAAAGGCTCCCAAACACAAAATGGTCCTAGTCCATAAATGTAGTCCTAACCTAAAGTACAGTGATACCTCGGTTTACGAACTCCTCGGTTTACGAAGTCCTTGGCTTACGAACTTTTCGGTTTACGGACGTTAAATTTGTGAAAATCTGACCTTGGCATACAAACTTTTTTTGGGATACACACGGAGCTGCCTCAAAGAGTGATGTGTCGTTAGCGAACGAGCCCGTTCTTCTAACAACAAAATGGCAGCCGACTGTTTTTCTCTTCTATTCCTCGCCCCCAGTCTTCCGTTAAAGACACGTGATTGGTCAAGAATGTGAGGGGAGGTGGTTTAAACATTAAAGAGACAGGCAGACGACAGTGAGAGAGTTTCAACTTTGATAAAGGCGTTCAAAGGCAGAGTGTAGACTGCGAGGTTAAAATATCTGATCAATCAGGCTCCACAAATAACCCGCACAAGCCAGCTGTACACGAGCAAAAAGCTATCAACCCAGCTAAACAGAACACAATTGATGAGGAACAAGGTACAATTATCGCAGAGAAAGCACCAACATTCCTAAAGATGGTGCAAAAAGAAGGTTATGTTCCTCATCAAGTGTTTAATGCTGATGAAATCGGCCATTCCATTCCATCAAGCCATCAACGAAACTCACAAAGATAAATAAAACGACCTTATTATATAGTACAGTTTATTTCTTTAATTATTATACCCTAGCATATTTATCATACATAAAATAAGGTATATTTTGTGTAGTTTTAAGGCTTAGAAAATTAGAAAGTAGAAAATTATGTTTCATGGGGACCTGGGAACGGATTATTCTCATTTTAATGGTTTCCTATGGGCAATTAATTTTTGTGATACACACTTTTCGCCTTACACACTCTGTCTGGGAACCAATTAAGTTCGTAAGCCAAGGTATCGCTGTACTTTGGATATCTTTTTGGCCAGCCTGTTATTGTTTCTATTTAATGTTGACTTTGCATATTTTCCTGGTGGGAACCGGTAAAATTTGAATCAGCACTAACACAAGGGAAACTTGAAACACCAGCACACATTATATAACTGGAAGTAACTAGGTCTTTAAATCATTTCTACACTATTACGGGTTCTCGGCATCACGGAGCAAAACGCCACATATCAAAGTCAAAAAAGTCAAAGTCAGCTTTATTGTCAAATATGCTAATATGCATGACATACAGCACATATGAAATTACTGTCCTCTTTTGCTTATGATAAATACCGACAATTTTGAAAACGACGTCTTGTCTTGTTGTGACGCCAAATTCAAGATCATATATGGTACACACTACGTACTTCACGTCAACGCTACATACAGTAAAGTCTCGTTATATCGATATCGGATATATCGATAGTCCCGGTTATATCGATACTATTTCTATGCACGCACGGAGAAAATTACATGCAAACAGGGTCGGATATATTGATAGTCCCGGTTATATCGATATTTTTTCGGACTCCCTTGAATATCGATATAACGAGACTTTACTGTATATACATCGCGATACCTCATCTGCGGTCTGCCGTCTACGCAATCAACATGACATAATGTAGCGGAGATAATCAACTGCCCGCTGCTACGCGGTGGATGACATCACAATTATTTGGGGAAAGCCAGACGACTCAAGTGCGAGCGGATTCTACTTTGCGTCGTGTGTGACCGACGAAGCGTAAAATAAGCTTGCGGTCCAAGCAATTTTCTCCTCACTCATCAAATGCAGGAAGTAAATCATTTTTTTCAAATCAATGGCAGATGTTTCCTTATGTCAATTATAAGCTTGCTTTCCGGATACACGGGGGGTCAACCTTGAGCAAACTGAACTATCACTTTCGATTGATCTCACGTAGAGGATAAACACGGATCACGCTGAGATCTTAAACGTTTCGGGATGCTAGTCCGATAGATTTTAAGCGTTTTTTTTTTTTTCAAACGGGTCAAACCAGCAGTGCTCGCACATCCATTTGTTTTGTTTTCAAAACATGACTTGACCTTAGACTACACTTAACGGCTTCCACGTTAAGCGTGAAATGAACCGTATTTTCCGGCGTATAACGCACACACAAAAGCCTTGATTTTCTTCAAAAGATAACCCTGTGCCTTATATGCAGGTGCGCTTTATATGTGAAATAATATTGAGCAACTACTGTCAGCAGTTGAAATAGAAAAATTAAGTAGACACAATAACAGGCTGGCCAAAAAAAAAAAAAACAAATCTAAAATACCGTATTTTCCGGTATATAACGCGCACCCAAAAGCCTTGATTTTCTTCAAAAGATGACCCTGTGCCTTATATGTGAAGTAATATTGAGCCACAACAGGTCGCACTAGCAGCCACTGACTCCATTTCCCCCTGTAGAAGAAGTGGTGCGTAACCATAGCCTCTACTGTAGTGCCTTATAATGTGCTATGCCTTATACAGTAAAGTCTCGTTATATCGATATCGGATATATCGATAGTCCCGGTTATTATCGATACTATTTCTATGCACACACGGAGAAAATTACATGCAAACAGGGTCGGATATATCGATAGTCCCGGTTATATCGATATTTTTTCGGACTCCCTTGAATATCGATATAACGAGACTTTACTGTATTTGGAAAATGTTTATATATTTATACACATGTGTTATACAGTAAAGTCTCGTTATATATCGATATTCAAGGGAGTCCGAAAAAATATCGATATAACCGGGACTATCGATATATCCGACCCTGTTTGCATGTAATTTTCTCCGTGTGTGCATAGAAATAGTATCGATATAACCGGGACTATCGATATATCCGATATCGATATAACGAGACTTTACTGTATTTGGAAAACTGTCATTCATTGAAGGTGCACCTTACAGTTATTCCGGTGCACCTTATATATGGAAAAAGTTTGAAAATCCACCATTCATTAGGGGGTGTGTCTTATATTCCGGTGCACCAAAAAATATTTTGTCACTTAAAATCAAATCGTTGATTGCGAAGTCTGTCCTCAGGACTGATAAAGTCAGCGTCAAATCAGAAAAAAAAAAGACTTTCAAAATTCCTTTATGTCTGATTTCCCGGTTCTATTTCAGATAAGAAAAACAAACAAGAGGAAGACTCTTTCCTGTCAAAACGACAACAACCGGAAAGCCAAACGGTTCACATTCCCTGGCAGGAAAATATTTTAGGGACTGCGCACGCTTAGTGAGGGTGCTTAACGACTCAAATATAAACAAATTTGAATTTAACTCATTCACTGCCATTAACAAATTCATTCGAGAATTGAAAATATGACGTAGAGCGCCATTCCCGAATTTGTTTGGGTTTTGTTTTTTTCATGCTTGGGTGCCGATAAAGCGCTGGCTATGGCCTCTGGCAATGTTTTTTTTCTTTTCCACAAGGGGGCAGAATTTCCCTTTTTTCCATGTTAGCGCTTTGTTCCAGAATCAGTTGTTGTTAAAGCGCTGCATAAACCAATATGTATGTTTTGCATTGAATTTTGGACAGCCGCCCTCATTTCAAGCTCATATAACTCCAGACCCATATAATTGGATTGGATTGGATTTGCCTTTATTAGTCTCGCAGTGGAGAAATTTACATTTCACAGCAGAAAACTAAATAACAAATAATATGAATACACAAAGACACAGAGAGGCATTGATTCTTAAGCAATTTCTGTACCCTCTTTGTTACATGAAGCAGTTCTTTAGAATTCAGGAATGAACTATTTTTTTCTGATGAAAGATGAGATTCTAAGGTTTCTAACGCTGTATTGAATGTTTACATAGTCCTAAAACTCAATATTATGTGCTGGTCCTGGAATTCAAGTGACAATGACAAAAACCCTGGCACTGGAGTGGACACATTTTTAGCACATGGTCTGGCAGTGAATGAGTTAAAGTTTAAAACGTTGAACCTAATCTCAGATGACTGATACAGTAAAGTCTCGTTATAGCGATATTGGATATATCGATAGTCCCGGTTATATCGATACTATTTCTATGCACGCGCGGAGAAAATTACATGCAAACAGGGTCGGATATATCGATAGTCCCGGTTATATCGATATTTTTTCGGACTCCCTTAAATATCGATATAACGAGACTTTACTGTATTTTGAATTCCACCCCCTCTGGTAAAACATGACAGATTCAATCCTAGTCAATATCCCAAGTGAGGGTCAAGTTCCTGACAGCTTGTCAAAAATGTATACAGTACGTCTTATACAAACAACGCGTAAGTAAAATACCACCGTCTAATTCGGCGTCCATCGACACTACCGCGCACGTTTCTTTACAATCGCATATCGCCGACAAAGAATGCTGCGACTCGGATCGGCATGCCGGCGTGACAACATCATGCCACACATTCCAAGGTTATCACGGTGGAAGCGAGACAGAAATAGATGAGGCTGGAGCAGATGGGAAGAAAGGGTTCCTCAAAAGAAAAGCCGTCTGAAAGTTGTAACCGATGCTGCCCACGTGAAATAAACAGTCGGCGACCTCGGCTGTGACGTTGAGGTTCCAACTTTTATAAACAGGAAACGGTCAAGTAAATAACAAAGCTCATTTTGCACCGGCAAGCATTGGATCCGCTTTTCATTCTTGGAACAATTGAGTGTGTTGCACTTCTGGTCCTCACACCAGGAAGATAAACAGTCAAACTATATGGCAGACACCCCTCCCCTTAAGGCGAAAAGTGTGTATCCCAAAAATTAATTTCCCATAGGAAACCATTAAAATGAGAATAATCCGTTCCCAGGTCCCCATAAAACATAATTTTCTACTTTCTAATTTTCTAAGCCTTAAAGGACAACTGATGGTCCATAATTTGTAAAATCACTTCAAATGACTTCTACTGAGCGTATTTTACAAAGATTCCACGGCATGTAGCTATATTTTACGTTTTAAGACTCGCGCTGAATATTCAGGAAGTCTTGTCCTCACCCTACGTCACTGAAGGAACGCCCCTGACCGAGAAAGCGACACACAATGCATTTTGGGTAAGTTGTTTGGTCTGAAAACTTTACGTTGATCCGTGTTGATGGCGAAATTAGAAGGAAAAAAACATAAATAACGCGATGGTGAATCGTTGTGTGTTGAACCAAGACTACTATTTGATACTAGTTGACAAATATTCCCAGCGGACAAATCAGCCCATTTCCAATGGAGCTTGGGCGCCATCTTGTGCATTATCTGGGTGCTACATTGCAGTCCGGACGCCTCAAAATAAGACGGAAGGACTTCTTTAATCGATTGCAAACATTTATGCTTTCCTCTTCAGAAGTATTTGAATCATATTCATAACTGGATGAGCAACAAGAAAGCATCTTCTCCGAATCTGAAGCCATTGTTTTGATTCTCGAGCAAGGCAAGACAGATCTTGGCGTGACATCACGAACAAGGGGGCGGGACCTTCTGAAACTGAAACTTTCCGAGGTCATTTTGAAGTAGTTTTGGGACACTTTAAGTCATTTTTATTGGTGTTTTGTGTTTCACTAAAAATATCAGCCTTCGTGTTTTGGGTATTTTAGATACTATAAACGTTTTACTGATGTCAGTTAGGAAACAAAAAAACGGTGTCGGTTGTCCTTTAATATTTCTCGAAAATTATCCGGCCCAGACGGTAGATATAGTTATTACCGTGACCACAGGAGCTTTCTTAAATTTCCACAGGCCCCAGTTAAATGACAGAAAACATTGCTTCCTGCCTGGGAGGAATCCATTATGGTTGGTAAATGCACACGGGGGAATTTATAGCACGGTCAGATGATCCCAATGGAATTTTGAAACGTACAGTTTAATTTGTTTTATGATCTGGCGAGTAACTCAAGGTACCGCTTCTCCGATATTGAAATACATTTTCCTCCCAATTTAAATCCCCCATCCCCACTATAAACACCAGTATTTTTTTTTTTTTTACATAGTTGATGTTAAAGAAAAATAGCATTCTATACTGGGAGACTGTATATAAAAATAATCATGAAAATAATAATAATAAGAATAAATAATTGGTTTTATATTAAGTGCCATAAATGTACATTTATACGTCTCGACTTGGACGTATAAAAATACATAAAAAATAATAATGGAAATAATTTATAAATAGAATGTAAAGAAATAATTGTTTTGTATTAAGTGCCATAAATGTACATTTATACGTCTCGACTTGGACGTATAAAAAATACATAAAAAATAATAATGAAAATAATAATGAAAATAATTAAAAAATAGAATGTAAAGAAATTATTGATTTTATATTTAGTGTCATAAATGTGCGTTTATGTCTCGATTTGGCCATAAAAAAATATAATGTGAATTGATTTTGTGTAAAGTGCCATAAATGTACATTTATACATCTCGATTTGGCCATATAAAAATAATAATAATAATTATAAAATATATTGTCATGAAAGAATTGGTTTTATACATATGTCTCAATTTGGTCATATATAAAATAAATAAAATATAACAATGAAAATAATTGAAAAATAGATTGTAAAGAAATAATTGGTTTAATATGAAGTACCATAAATGTAAGTTAATACATGTCGAGTTGGCTGTATAAAAAAAATATTTAAAAAAAAAATGAATGTAAAGAAATAATTCGTTTTATATTAAGTGCCATAAATGTATGTTTTCATGGCTCAACTCGGTCATGTAAAAACAAAATAAATAAATAAAAATAGATGTATAAAAATAAAATGTTTTTACATTAAGTGCCATAAATATGTTTATACGTCTCGACTTGGCCATATAAAAAAAAAATAAAATAAAACACACACGGACAGATAGAAGTCAAGGCATTTCAAAGTCAAAATACCACTCAACTTTCTCTTTTAACCCACAGACGTGGAGCACGGATGAACCCATTTGAGCTTACTCACCCGTGAAATAGTGAGCGGAACACCAAAGTCCTTCCCTCCTTGTAGCCTGAAGCCCCACGGAGCCGAACCAGCCAACGTGACACTGTAGTTGCTGCTCATGATTCACCTGAGAGACACACACACACACGAGACGATTTGATTCGATAAAACATACAATAGCCATTTATTTGCATCACTAAATCGTGGCACATTCCTTTCTCGTTGCTCACGGAGACGTAAACTGACCAATGAGACTCGGTCATGAATCCTAAGGCCTTGTCATCTCGGGAAAAATGTCACGTAGCGGTTTTAAATGCCTCCCCTCGGGTTCACGGTACCACCTGTTGTGGGTCGTCACCTGGTCATCCTCGCCGTGGTGTACCGTAGGTACTTTTGAGTAGCCAATGGAGGACAGGCTCCGAGAAATTAGATCATGTGTGAATTATAGTGAGGACGTGAACACCTGGGAAGCACAGAGGTGAACTATTCTATTTATATGGCGCACTTTTACAATCAACACAAATTTAACCTTGGTGCATGCGGAGAACGAAATGTCATGTGACCTTGAGATGAAGTAGGACAAAGAGTGTGTTTCCAGTGGGATTGTATTACCTAATTTAGTGTGTGAACACTGCACAAATGAAGGATAAAAATTGGAAATCGATTTTTTTTGGGAGACAAACTAGTCCGATGGATTGTATCCGATTGCTACTGAATTTGGGCCGCGTGTACCGGGTGAGGCAAAATGCCAAAACGTTTCAATTTTCATCAGCGCTCTGAGTATGATGACTGGCTGCAAAACAGGAAACGCGACTCCGCAAGGTCTCCGACTCGCCACTCAATAACGTGAGAAAGTTTTTACTCTGTGTAGTCATGGAAACGAAAACCTACTCACTTGGTGTTTGATATCTTTGATTCATAGTTTGATTGCATTAATTTTAACTCATTCACGACCATTCACAAATTGAGCGCCATTCCCAAATTTGTTCTGTTTTTTTTTTTTTTTTTCATGCTTGGGTGCCGATAAAGCGCTGACCGTGGCCTCCGGCAATGTTACTTCCTTTCCATAAGCAGCATTTTCTTTTTTCCTAGTTAGCGCTTTGTTCCAGTTTCAGCTGTTGTTAAAGCGCTATATAAAACAATATGTATGTATTGCATTGTATTTTGGACAGACACCCTCATTTCAAGCTCAGATAACTCCAGACCCATATAATTGAGGAATTAACTTTTTTTTTCTGACGAAAGAAGAGAGTCTAAGGCGGTGGTCGACAACCCGCAGCTCCTTAGCGCCGCCCTAGTGGCTCCCTGGAGCTTTTTTAAAAATGTTTGAAAAGATGGGGGAGAGAAATCTGTTTTGTTTCAATATAGTTTCTGTAGGAGGACAAACATTGGATTGGATTGGATGAGCCTTTATTCGTCTCGCAGTGGAGAAATTTACATTTCAGAGCAGAGCAAAGTTATGAAAGGAAGAGAAAAGGAAAGAAAGAAGTAGAAAAAAATGTACCATCTTGAAGTCAAAAAAACGGAATAACAAATAATACGACAACACAAATACACAAACATTCTGAATGTTTTCCAATGCTATGAAAATGTGTAGAATAAATATAATAATAAATATAATAATCAACATTTCTGTCAACAAAGATGTATGTCATAGCACCATGGCAACGCGTCACAATGAGCGATATTACTCATCTTTTAAAAAAAAAAAAAATAATAATAACCTAAATAATGTATTTAACATTTACTTCTTTCATAAGTGACCACAGTATAGACTCAAAAGTTTCTTACGCTCAATTCAATGTTTATGTAGTCCTAAAACTCAATATTCTGTGGGTCCTGGAATTACAAGTGACAATGACAAAAACCCTGGCACTGGAATGGATATATTATTTTGCACATGCCTGGCAGTGAATGTGTTTTGAACTTTTGGCGAACTTGAAAGATGAAAATATTGATTTATTTAACAAAGAAAAAGATGAATTTACTGCTGCTGGGGTATATGAGAAAAATCCACGAGAAGAGGATTGAGCACACCAACCAAAATATCACAATAAAGCTATTTTTCAAAATCTGTCCACCTTATATATGACACATGACTATTTATGGATACTCAACAATCTGAGTTATTCGCATTTGATTCCCGCGGTATTGCATTTCATATCCCGTTGGGACCTGAGGCATTTTACAATCTTGATAAGAAGAAAATTGCCTAACAAAAGATCACATTGAGCCCACATATCATTTCACATACTCCCTAATATGGCGAAAACAAACTTTGCGCTCATGTCGCGACTTGCTTTGCAACCATCCACGATATCATGCGTCGACATGAACCGCCACGCCTTTGAAATGTTGATGAAAGAGTATATTCGCTTATATTCAACAAGCGTCAACGGCTAGCAGGGTGAGTTCCAGCTCACTTTTCCTGACTTGGCTCCATTTTAGCCTTATCTTGTGAAATGGCAGATTACCACACTTTATATTTCAGCGCTTTCACACCCAAATACAACAGAGATTTTTTTTTGAATTACCGTATTTTCTGGAATATAAGGTGCACTTTCAACAAGTGATGATAATAATAATAATACATTTTAAGCGCCTTTCAAAGCTCTCAAGGACACTTCACAGTCACAGACAAGCATAGGTACTATAATAAATAAAATACAATCACAAATAGAATGCAATAAATAAAATAAAATAAAATGAATGACATATTTAAAAATATTTTCCATGCATAAGGTGCACCGCATTATAAGGGGCACCTTCAATGAATGACATATTTTAAAACATTTTCCATATATACATGACCTTCAAATTTCTATTCCCTCTCGTTCCCTCAGATCCTCTTCTTCCCTCCACCCCCTGCCCGTCTCAGCACGATGGGGGACAGAGCTTTCAGCTGCTCTGCCCCCAAACTTTGGAACTCACTTCCTCCCAACATTCGTAACATCGATTCTCTTCCCACCTTCAAATCCCATCTAAAAACCCACCTATTTAAAATTGCATTTTATGCGTCGCTCTTTCTCTTGTTTCTATTTATAATTGTATTTTATTTATTGCATTCTATTTGTGCTTGTATTTTATTTATTATAGTACATATGCTTGTCTGTGACTGTAAAGTGTCCTGGAGAGCTTTGAAAGGCGCTTAAAATGTAATGTATTATTATACATAAGGCGCACCGGTTCATGAGGCGCATGGTCATCTTATGAAATAAATATTCTTTTAGGCGGGCCTTGTCGTACAGAAAATACGGTACTTATGCATGGTGGTTTAAAAAAAAAGGGCCACCGCCTTGCATGATACTACTATTAATTTACTTTTCTACACAATAAGAAGTTCTCCCGCCCAGTCCACAGCAAACAGAAAGACAAGTTTAACATGTTACTTGGCGGAGGATAAAGAATATATGACTCAATATTAAGGTAAATCGTTGCCTATGACAGTTCGCCATTTCAAAACTTAAGAGGGAAGGGCAGGTTTTGCAATAATGGATCACATTGTTCCTGCTACCGACTGTGTTGGGTGGATTCCAAAGTTCCACAAGCAATTCTGAAATCACCGGCATCCAAGAACGGCTGTTTTCTGAGCCTTATAAATTACACTGTGAATATGTTTCAACCTTGCACACCTGTGGACGGAAATCTGTACCCAATCAAAGTTTCACAAGTATCTGAGGAGTTTAATAAAGCTGTAAAAAAACCTTTCCAGTTGCACTTAAAGCTTGTGAAAATCATAACATAGTCAATCATTTCAAATGGAGCATAACGGTGTTGAATGTAGACATCAGTCAAAGCGTTGACGTTAATGCCCCGTTCTATTACGTGCGCTAGATTGCCTTCAGGAAGTATTGATTAAAAACAAAACATCGAAGCAAGTTTCGGTGGCTGATCTCATACATCGTGCACATTCCACAACGTGTCAGGTGGCTACACGGCCCGCTTACATCATTTTATGTCGTCACAGAGTTCATTTCACATTCCATTTACGACGACTGTTACATGCTGTGGGTTGAAACAGAACGAACATGACGTTTCTTTTACATTAATCAATGTCGCGGCATGACCTTGTTAGACTACAACTACGTCAATCGACCATTGTTTGGCATAAGTGCTTGTTATTGCCTCCAGCTCTCCCGGTGGTGGTAGGACAGCATGTCCAAACGTGAATTCATAAGACAGCTTTTGTATACAAAGTGATAACAGTGATGTATTGAAGCCAAATTCTCAAATTCAACATACTTGTGCCAAAATTCCATTGAGTCAAATCTGACCTTCATCCCCGTGTAAGACAGCAGAGGCACCTTTGACTGTGAGGCTAGATTTAGACTGCGTTGTTCAAGTGACACCAGTTATATATTCTTTTATTTAAATAGGAATAATAATAATCAATTTCATTTATAAGCGCCTTTCAAAACTCTCAAGGTCACTTTACAGTCACAGGAGTCACATGCGGCAGCATTCACTCAACCTGGAAGTAACTCAAATAGATAGAAAGCTAGCCAGCTAGCTAATAAATAGCCAATAGATTTCTAATAGATAGCTAGCTACATCCCTAGCCTGCTAGATAGACAGCTAATAAATAGCAAATAGATAGCCAGCTAAATAGCTGGACTTGAAGCAGGTGATGGGGCAGCTGTACAAAATAAGATGTAACAAAGGGACAAACATGGAAAAAAGGGAAATGCTGGCCTCTTGCAGAAGGAAAAAAATATTGCCAGAGGTCTGGCCAGCGTGTTACTGGCACCAAAGCAAGAAAAAACAAACAAATTAAAAAATAATTTCCCCCAAAAAAATCAATCAGTGGCTGGTGGACTAATATGGAGGTTGGAGCGCAGCCATGCAAATTCAATGCAGACTGAAAATTAATATTTGTTTTGCAATTTGGGTTTGTTGGATTGTTTCGTATTTTCAGTGTAGACATGGACATATTCGATAGACAGAGAAACGGACAAAAAAAGTGGATAAAGGACCTGGACGTGTAATATTTCTATAAAACGGGAATTTAAAAAAAACTATGTCGTCAAAACGTCATAAAATCGAATTATCAAAACCAGAAACGCCACACCCCATTTACAAATGTCATGAGACAAAGTAATGATAAAGTTTGTTTACTTGTTTACTACACGATAGGATGAAGTTAGTAGAATTTAGCTAGCTTTTAAAATTATCCACCAAACTAAACAAACACTTGAACTTCCCTCGTGGAACTTCAACATAAAACTCTACAAATGACATTCACATTGTTAATCATTGTCAATACAACCCATTCAAAGTTCGTCCATGCGAAACTTGAAGCGTCCAAAATGAAGCACCAACGAGGCAACGTGAGCGTAGCTTCCCACCCCGAAAACGATGCGTCGTGCGGGGCTTACCTTTGCTTTGCGAAGCCGCTCTCTGCCGGTGCTGGAGGAAGACGCGTCGGTTCGATCCGTTCTCAGTTTGGAGGGCACACACTGCACTGAGGCGGAATTGGGACTTCCGCATGGACGCCTGCATTGTAGGAGGGCGTAAAGCAACAAAAGCGGGGAGGGGGGAGCCTGGAGCGGGGTTACCCTTGGGCGACACGCGGAGGCAAGCTGGGACGTGGTTGACGACGTCAAGTGAGTCAGTCCCCCGCTCCCGAACGTGTAAAGACGGCTTGGCCCCAGCTGTTGTTTGGGGAATTGAAAAATCATGTTAATCACGGGGAGCAGCGATGAAAACTTCGCATTGTAGCCGTCAATCTGTCACAAAGCTGAAGAGATATTTTAGTTGACGATATTTCAGTCACATTTTGTTCATGTTATCGCTTTATCGTGTTAGTTTAACGCTTATTTAGTGGAAAATTATGTTTTATGGGGACGTGTTATCCATTTGCTGTTGCTTTCCGGTTGTTTTGTGGTCTGTTAAAGTGTGTAATTCATGGATTTGAGATTTTACATTCAAGTGTAATTTACATTTTCTATCATTTTCAAATTACTTCACCTCACCCCAGCTTTACACATCTTCGGGTGCGAAGTTTCTCCGGCGCTGCACAGTTTCTCCACAAGAGGGCAGTGTTTCTCCTTACAAATTGCAGTGATTGATGTGTCATGCCATTAAACAATAGCAAACCGTGTATGGTGAACTAGTATATAATAACTACACAGTCGCAAGGTGGAAAGTACTCACAAAAAAGTAACAGGAGGGCATCGAAGTGGACTTTGTAGTACTTTTTCATAGATCAAAAACAGACTAAATTCTCTTTGTGTTTATGTGGTTTCACTGTTGGAACCTAGATTCACAAAATAGTCTATGACTACAGGGACAGTGTGTTTCCCTGCGTACACAGATAAAATATGAATCAAAGTCTTCTCGTGGTCATTCAAAAAAAATCTATCTATCTATCTATCTATCTATCTATCTATCTATCTATCTATCTATCTATCTATCTATCTATCTATCTATCTATCTATCTATCTATCTATCTATCTATCTGTCTATTATTACCTACCTACCTATCTAATAGACAGTATACGTGTACACACACACAGTCTAATAGAGTTGAGCTTTTTAATAGTTACATTTAATTGCATGTGTTTTGTCTGTACTCAACATCTACAGCCAGTACAGTCAAAGGAGAGTACACATTTGATTTTGGATGCTGCGGGGTCATCTGATTTTAGCCGCATATGAGCCATGTCAATATATGACAACAAAGTGATAGGAAGCTCAGCCCCCAGTGCAAAGCTATCGGACCGCTAAAGTGCGCAAGGTCTTTTTTACATCAAGTCGCGGTGCGGAAAGTGCTCGACGTAAATGAAAACAGGCTCCACTTAAAAGGAGGATTTGATCGATGTTTTCATGGACAGAATTTTTATGATAAACCCGAACCGGATGCAGAAAGTGTCACCTAGTGCTCACGGAGTCCTTCATTGAACAAATTCACATGATCCTCCCACAAGCTCCTTGTCACGAGTCTTCATCTTCGCTGTAACAGTTGACACAAAACACACGGACGTAAACACGAGACTGATTGGTGCAAATGATTGTACAGTCACTGTGTAAAGATGGCGACTTTAGACTCAAGTTTTAACACCTAAACTATGATGTACACAGAGCACTTTTCTTGAGACCGAGTCTGAGTACAATGACGTACATTGAAGTACTCACCAATACCAAGTAGGAATAACTACACAATGGTTATTTAATGGAGCGTAGCTATAGCTACATGTATTTGATTGTCTATGCTTTCACTGTTGTTTAGCATGGGGTACGTCATCAATATCGATGATATATAATTGGCATTTATAAGAATATTATAACAATACATTTCATTTATAAGGGCCTTTCAAAACTCTCAAGGTCACTTTACAGTCACAGGATAAGGGTTTCTGTGGGTGAGCAGCGGCAGCCACACGCGCCAGCGTTCACTCAACCCGGACGTAACTCAGCGAGAAAGGTAGCTAGCTAATAGAAAGCTAACAGATAGCTATCTAGGCCTTCACTCAACCCGAAAGTAACTCAGATAGACAGCTAGCTAGCGAATAGACAGCTAACAGATAGCCAGCTAGGCCTTCACTCAACCCGGAAGTAACTCAGATAGAAAGCTAGCTAGCTAATAGACTGCTAATAGATAATTTACACAGTATATCTGATCCAACTTATGTTGGCGGGAATTTAAGACATATCGGAAGTCATCTGCGTAAGCTCTCAGTCGTTACAGGAGTGGTCCATCGATGAAAAGGTTTCTTCAGCCGTCATCTGTACTTCTTTGAAGGTGTCGGAACGTCTCGCTCGTCATCCGAAAAGCTTCGTCAGCGAACAAAAAATGTTGGTAGCCCTATACAGAGACAGAGACCTCTGGACATTAGGGAAATATATATAGGGCCTGAGCTACCAGCAAATTTTAGTTTGCTGACGAGGCTTCTCGGATGAGGAGCAAAACGTCGGACACCTTCAAAGAAGTAAAACATATCGGAATTGGATTTTTCACTCTGAAGATATTCCAATTTCATGCCTTTTTTCCCCATTTTAAGATGCCATGACGCATCGTTCTAATTCTGGCAAACAAACAAAATTAGCTTTTTTTCGTTTTTTGAATCATGATGTGTCAATCAATTAAGTAAAACTTCCATGATTGTGGCGCTCACGATTATGAGGAAATCTAGTACAGTATTCGTACACCATGAACTTGGTAGTGTTGGCGAGGCGAAAGAAACAAAAAAAATGTTCCACTGATTCCAAGACTGGACTTGACCAATCCAGACTGGATCGTAATAAATCAAGTCATGATGGCATCTTTGTTTTTCCACAGGGTCGGTCGGGGTAAGCTCGGTCTTTGATGGTGTGGGAGTGGACACACAGTGTTTTCCAAAGAGTCTAGCTGGATAGGAGCCTGCACGACTTTCACTTCTCCTTCCTTCTGGGCTTGCTGTGGCCCTCCTTGGTTCATGTGTGTCTCTTCAAGACTTGACATCAGGCTCCGCCTCCTCCCTTTTCCCTCCACCGAGCCTGGAGCGGGACCATGACTCATGTTTGGAGTTCACTTGGCGCTAGGAAAGGGGTCTAAGATTTTCAGTGGAGATCTTTGTTTACAATTGTATTGAATGACTTGATGGTGAATTTCAATCTGCAGTTGAAGATATGCTTCACCTACGTGATCATTGGGGTCTTATGTCTTGACGTTGATCCTTTTTCTTCAGCGCACCGAGAGGATAGCTCGGACTCAGACAAGGGTTTTGGTCCATTGAATCCAGCTCCACATCACTGCAAACCTGCTGCAAGGGGATGTGATGGGCACATTTATATGAATTTTTCATATGCAGAAAAGTGCTTACATGTATGAATGTGGCACGTTAAAGCGAATAGATAGCTAATAGCTAGCGAAAATATAGCTAATAGCTCGTGAATAGATAGCTATGAGCTAGCCAATAGATAGCTATTAAGTAGCGAATAGATAGCCAATAGCCAGCGTATAGACAGCTAATAGCAAGCGAATAGTTAGTGAATACCTAGTGAATAGATAGCTAATAGTATTATCTCCCAGAAAATGCACAAGATGGCGCCCAAGCTCCGTTGTAAATGGGTTGATTTGTCTGCTGGGAATTTGTGTCAACTAGAATCAAATAGTAGTCTTGGTGCAACACACAACAATTCACCATCGCGTTATTTATGTGTTTTCCTTCTAATTTCGCCATCAACACGAAGTTTTCAGACCAAACAAAGTACCCAAAATGCCATGTGTGTCGCTTACTCGGTCAGGGGCGTTCCTGACGTGACATCTTGTCAGGCATCGTCATCAACTCGAAAACAAGACTTCCTGAATATTCAGCGCGAGTCTTAAAACGTAAAATATAGCTATATGCGGTGGAATCTTTGTAAAATATGCTCAGTAGAAGTCATTTGAAGTGATTTTACAAATTATGGACAAGACTTGTCCGGAGACGTCAGTTGTCCTTTAAGGCTTAGAAAATTAGAAAGTAGAAAATTATGTTTTATGGGGACCTGGGAACGGATTATTCACATTTTAATGGTTTCCTATGGGACATTATTTTTTGGGATACACACTTTTCACCTTACACACTCTGTCTGGGAAGCAATTAAGTTCGTAAGCCAAGGTATCACTGTACTGTAGTTGTGACAGAGTGTAAAACTCACCGTGTCAATTGTGGATAAAGACGAGGAAACCTGTAGAAACGTATTTTTGGAGGCAGACGATTGACGACTTAAAACCGAGTCCCTAAAGGACGACTGACTCTGTGACATTGACGTGGCCTCCCTCCGGGGGGCCTGGGCGAGGAAGTGTAGACAAGGGACTTTTTCAGCCAAAGTGTCCCTGTTGAAGCGCAGTGATTATTCAAAGAAAGGTCTTGTATCAGTTTCAAGCTCACATGATTTGACTCGCTGAGCGGAGCGCTCTCACCTGTATTTAGAGTGAATAATGGCATAGATGAAAGGGTTGTAGATGGCTGAGGCCTTGGCAATAACAGCCGGGACGGCTTTAGAGTAGGGATTCAGGACGCTTGCATATCTGAAATGCGTTTTCTGCACGTCAGAACTTATACATCATTGGTTATTATGTTATTATGATATATTTTTTTTCTCCTATTTACCCTGCCCAAGCAATGAGCGTGACACACGCGTAGGGTGACCAGGAGAGAACAAACACGATGATCACAACAAAGGCGATCTTGGCCAACTTCCACTCGGTCTTGATGGTCTGCTGTTGAATCAATGTTGACTTTCTCACCTGAGAGCCCAATTTCTCCACTTCCCTGACAGGACAGATGAAGCTAATTTAGCGTAGCAAACTCAACTCACTGTTAAGAATTTGCTGTCAAACTAAACATCAATCAAAGAGAATTTCAGGTTCTATATTTAAAACAAACACACAACTATTTCTGAAAATATGGTAGGACTCCAGAATGGGAGTGATCTATTCTTATTTAACTCATTCACTGCCATTCACGAAATTATTCGGGAATTGAGCGCCATTCCCGAATTTGTTTGGGTGCAGATTAAGCGCTGGCCATGGACTCTGGCAATGTTTTTTTTCCTTCCACAAGGGTTGCCCCCTTGTGGAAGAAAATATGATGTAGAGCGCCATTCCCGAATTAGTTTGGGTTATAAATGGGGCCGATACGACCAGTCAGACTTTAGTTCGCTGACGAAGCCTCTTGGATAGGAGGCGAAACGTCCGAAACCTTCACTTTTGTACAGATGACGGCTGAAGAAACCTTCTCATCGATGGACCACTCCTGTACGACTGAGAGCTTACACAGACGTAGTTTGGGTTTTGTTTTTTTCTTGCTTGGGTGCCGATAAAGCGCTGGTCAGACTTCTGGCAATGTTTTCTTCCACAAGGGGGCAGCATTTCATATTTTTTTTCCATTTTAGCGTTTTGTTCCAGCTTCAGCTGCTGTTAAAGTGCTGTATAAATCAATATGTATTGCATTTTGTGCACCCGCCCCCATTTCAAGCTCAGATAATTTAGGAATTAACTATTTTTTCCTGATGAAAGAAGAGTCTATTTTTTTTAATTTTTATTTTACGCTGCATTGAATGTTTATGTAATCCTAAAACTGAATAATCTGTGGGTCCTAGAATTCGAGTGACAATGACAAAAACCCTAGCACCGGAGTGGACACATTTTTGCACATCAGGCAGTGAATGAGTTAAATTAAATATAATTTCCCCTACATATTTTACACAAATTTGGAATTCCATAAAAAAGGGGATTGACATATGCCGAAGATGATCTACCAGGGATGTTTTGAAAGGTGCTTATAAATGAAATGTATTATTATTATTATTATTATTATTGTGGTTTCCATCCAAAAATGAAATTTTGGTGAGGATTTTAGCAAGCATCGTGGAATTTCACAGGTTTGATTTGCTTTCGCGGGCCGAAAAAAAAAATGATGTGGCGGGCCGGATTTGGCCCCCGGGCCTTGACTTTGATACCTGTGATCTACATCTTGCTCATGTTTTCCCATGACCACTTATTGTAGCGTTGTCGTGTGACTTCACCTTCCTTCATTTTTACATAACCAAGCAACACTGTTCACACTTAAAAAATAGAGCAACAACATATTCACCTGCTGGCGCTACGAGTCGCCAGGAACATGCACAGATAGCAGTAGGATATGATGCCCAGTGGGATGAAGAAGACAAAGCAACACAGCATCAAAGTGTAACTTTTATTGGCGGGTGTCGATGTGACGTAGTCCCACGTGCACGAAGTCATCAAGCCTTCCGGTATGTAAGAACCTTAAAGACAAACGTGTCGAACAACAACAACGCATCATCGAGAATATAATCCAATAAAATATAAGTGAATAAATTACATACTCCAGCCCAGAAGTGGTGCGAGGCTCCAGGCTAGCGAGTACAGCCACACCAAACAAATGATGAAGCAAGTACGTCGCTTTGAGGTCCAGTGTAAGGCCCGCAGAGGCTTGGTGATGACGATGTAGCGATCCACAGAGATGGCCAGAAGGTTAATCATGGATGTGATTCCGAATAAGGCTCCGCAAAAGGCGTAAATCTTACAACCTGGGAAGACAGCATTGTCATTTCTAAATGCAATAAATGGAATTTGGCGGTGTACGATGACCAACATGAAAATATGAACCAACTGAAGTCAGGAGGGATAGATTATCAGAAGAAAAAGGTCAAAAGTAGCAAACGAAACCACAAGTAGGCTAGCTATAAGCTATCTATTAGCTAACTAGCTAGCTTTCTATCTATTTGAGTTATTCTAGCTCGATTTCTATCTATTTGAGTTATTCCGAGGTTGAGTCAACGCTAGCGCGTGTGGCTGCCGCTGCTCACCCACAGAAAAAATGATCTCGTGTAATGAATCAATGAAGAGATGAAAGTACCGTATTTTCTGCACGAGAAGGCGCACGCAACTTCAATGTATGGCCTTTTTTTTATAATTGTTTTCATACATAAGGCACAGCGCATTATAAGACATATATAATAACAAATAATAATATTAATAATGACAATAATAATAATAATAATAATTATTATTATTATTATTATTACAATAATAATAGCAATAATAATAATGTAATACTACTACTACTACTACTACTACTACTACTAATAATAATAATAATAATAATAAATGTCATTTATAAGCACCTTTCAAACCTCTCAAGGTCACTTTAGGGACAGGATGGGTTTTTTTTCTGTGAATAGAAGTTACAATAGCAGCTAAAAGGAATACAATACAATACAATACAGATGCATTTATATTGAATTTTCACAAATGCTGGAGCCATACCAAACATTAAAAAAACATTTAAAATCAATGAAGAGATGAAAGTACCGTATTTTCTGCACTATAAGGTGCACCTACGCAACTTCAATGTATGGCCTTTTTTTATAATTGTTTTCATACATAAGGTGCACCGCATTATAAGGCGTATATACTCATAATAATAGTAATACATTTCATTTCTAAGCGCCCTTCAAAACTCTCAAGGTCACTTTACAGTCACAGGTAAAGTTTTTCTGTGAATAGAAGTTACAATCACAGGTAAAGGGAATACAATACAATACAGATGCATTTATATTGAATTTTTACAAATGCTGGAGCCATACCAAACATTAAAAAAACATTTAAAATACTGGAGCCAAGAAATCAGAATATTGATTAATATATAAATATATTATATATAAATCACATCAAATTATATGGAGCACTCTCGGCTTTTGAGAAAATGGAATGCTTTTTGGTGCGCATTATAGTGCGGAAAATACGGTAGTTGTAAAAATGTCATAAATACCAGTTTCCCCAAAAATCCAGCCCTTGTAGAGAGAGTTGATAAAGAAGATGGGCGACTGAGTGATGGCCATGAGGAAGTCGCTGACTGCCAGGTTCACGATAAAAAAATTGGGAGGAGTGCGTAGCTTCTTGTTGCTGCAACACAAATCATCCCTTTGTAAATGGGACATGGTATGGGGATACATTCGCTGTTAGTACAATCTGTGAAATTACACCACCAAGTCACCTCATTGTGAGCAAATCATGGTACACCTTTGCCAAACGACAACATAGAGATGTTGTGAATTTTAATCAACTTTGTCAGTCACCCAGAAGATGAGACCATGGTCTTCAACGTCTTCTGTGGAGTGGTCGCCGGCGTCCTGTCGTCCTCTCTGGCCAATCCTACAGACGTCCTCAAAGGTGACAAGTTTTGGACTCTACGTTATATTTTCAATTCCCGAATAAATTCGTGAATGGCAGTGAATGAGTTAGTTATTAGCTGTCTAGCTGGCTGGAAGCTGTCGATCTAGCTGCTGGCTATCTCGCTATCTATTAACTATTTATTTGCTATCCGTAAGCTAGCTAGCTAGCTTTTTATCTATTTGAGTTAATTCGGGGTTGAGTCACACGTGCCAGCGTTCACTCAATTCAATAGCTCAATAACGTTTGGGAAATACTATACTGAAGGAGAAATGTTCTAGAAACAAACATATTTATCTAGTTATCCAGCTATCTAGGTAGCTAGAGCTATCTAGCTAGCTACCTAGATATTTGCTATCTATTTGCTCCTCTATCTGACTAGCTATCTATCTATTAGCTCGCTAGCTAGCTTTCCATCTACTGTATTTGAGTTACTTCGGGGTTGAGTGAACGCTGGCGTGTGTGGCTGCCACTGCTCACCCACAGAAAAAACTGATCCTGTGACTGTAAAGTGACCTTGAGAGTTTTGAAAGATGTTTAAAAATCAAATGGATTATTATTATTAGTATTATTTAAAAAATATCTTCATCACATTGAGTCTCCCTGACGATGTTGTGGCCATTCGGCTTTGAATCCACGACTCTAAAAACAAGTCTTGAATTGGGATTGAAATGTCCTAAAATGGGGTTGTGTTAAGTTCAGTAGGTAGCGCAGTCGGCCTATGTCACAAGGAATAGGCTATTTCCTCCATGTCATGATAGAAGATAGATAGAAGCATCTATCTACAAAAACCCCAAAGTCTCAGGTCAATCATTCAAAGGTCTTAAGAAACAGTAAATAGGATACATTGGATTTTCTAATTCTAAATAGGACATCATAGAATAAATGAACATTCCTGGAAAAAAAGAAATTAGCTCTTGTGATAGCATCAACAAAACAGTGGTTGTTATCTCCTGACTAAACCACATCTCGCTCTGAAATGAGTGAGAAATCATTGATAGACTCAAGCAACGTAGACAATTGGGTACATTGTGAACATGCTTTTTTTAAATATCACTTCAAATGGAATTTTTCAATCCAACGGAATGAACAACGGCGGCTTTAGCTAACAGCTTCTAATGAACACCACACGGGACATTCGTTGACATTTTCCACGTCAAGAGGTTGGGACCGGGCGAACATATCAGCTGATTTCAAAGATTACTGATTACTGTATTAACTCATTCCCTGCCAGACGATGTGCAAAAAATGTGTCCACTCCAGTGCCAGGGTTTTTGTCATTTTTCAATCAAATTGCAGGATTAACGGAATATTGACTTTTAGGACCACATAAACATCGATGAAAAGGTTTCTTCAGCCGTCATCTGTACTTCTTTGAAGGTATAGGATGTTTCACTTCTGATCCGAAGAGCTTCGTCAGTGAACTAAAGTTGTGCTGGTAACTCTGGACCTATATATATGCCTATAGAACAGAGGTGGTGGTGCCAGACCTATGCTCTGATCGGTTAGCGGCTAGCTAGATAGTTAGCTAATACATTGAACCAGCGTTCACTCAACCCAGAAGTAAATAGATAGAAAGCTTGCTAGCCAGCTAATAGATAGCTAATATATAGTCAACAGATAGATAGCTAGCCACTTAGCTGATATGTTTTGGATTGGATTGGATTTGCTTTGTACTTGTATTTGGCGTGTACCTTCGCCTTTATCAGAGTGCCGCTGATGTTGTTGTGACGCATATTGATTTATATAGCGCTTTAATAACAGCTGAAACTGTAACAAAGCGCGAACATGGACAAAAGACAAAAGCTACCCCCTCGTGGAAGGGGAAAAACATTGCCAGAGGTCTGACCAGCGATTTATCAGCACCACTGCAAGAAAAGAAAAACCCCAAACAAATTCGGGAATGGAGCTCTACGTCACATGTTTCAAAATCCCGAATAAATTTGGGAATGGCAGCGAATGAGTTAAGTGTTGTTTTGGTTTTCATAGCTCACCAGTTTGTAAAGACATACAAAAACATTGATGAAAAAGTGTTTCTAGGATCAAAGATTTAATAATAAATGTCTGTCGACTTAAAATTGATTATTGGGGGAACACCTTGGTCCAGAACACCCCACGCCCAAAGATTTCCAGTGACCCACTTTGGAATGCAAGCTTTACGATCCATTCCACATTTCCTCTCGTACCACTCCCTTGTATCGGCACGTCGACCTATCAGGCAAGTGCGAGAGATTTCCCACTGGAGTACGCAACTTAATGCAATCTCACTGTTGTGCCTGACACTTGGGTTTGCGCTCGCTTCGCCCTTTCGGGTTACTCGTCGATGGCCATCGACCGCTTGAGGTTTCAAGTGGGCCTCTCAACATCAGAAGTGCATTAGGCTAAACCGTTAACTGACCGTTGGGGCGTTTGTACGTATCGATGGATAGGATCAGCGATAACAACTGCATTCAATTATTGGGAGACATGCTACAAACAAGCTAATGTTGTATTGCTAAAACAGATTAGACAGAATAGAAGTTATCATATTTAAAAGTTTCATGTTATATGCTTAGTGAACATGTGCGACTTGAGTACACAATGAAAGCACAGAAAACGAGGGCGAGGAAAATCCTACTGGACCCTCCGCAACCCTGCCCACCACCTTTTCCAGCTACTCCCCTCAGGCAGGCGCTACCGATCCATGCACACCAAATCCAGAAGACATTTAAACAGCTTCTTCCCCCAAGCTATTAACCTTTTGAACAGTAGCCCAAATGGAACTGCATAGTGCCTCTTTGCAATTTTTTGATGATGACACTAGTGCAGCGTGTTCTACCGGAAACAAATTCATTGTGTGTTCTACATACTTGGCAATAAAGATGATTCTGATTCTGAAACCTGGGGTCAATCTGAATTGAACAGACACAGCCTGTTAACCTGTCATGTTCATCAAGGAAATCTAGCCTTGGACATAATTTAGTACTTAGTTAACTCCTTCCTTTGAAAGAATTTAGGACTTGAAACTCCCTCACAGGAAGAGCTCATCAGCCAGGTTACAAATCTATCGGTTCAGGGAAAGACAACCAATTAAAATGTCTATGCTGTATTGTTTATAGCTCGTGGTGCTTGGGATGTCCAGGGGCGTGGTATTCAAATCAAGAAAACTATGTTTTACTAATGTATTACAGTAAAGTCTCGTTATATCGATATTCAAGGGAGTCCGAAAAAATATCGATATAACCGGGACTATCGATATATCCGACCCTGTTTGCATGTAATTTTCTCCGTGTGTGCATAGAAATAGTATCGATATAACCGGGACTATCGATATATCCGATATCGATATAACGAGACTTTACTGTACTTAAATTTGCATTTAGTCTCTATAAATAGCTTGGCAGAGGGCTGCAGAATTTGGGCATCTGTCTTGAATGAGTGCGTCCCCTACCGGCAGTAAAAAACAATCTTCCTGGGTTCGAGCCTTTGTCCACAGTGTCCGATCGAACATCCCTGATATTACTAACAAAGATTTGTTTCCTTCACTGATTGTTCGACTGACACAATTTTAGTGAGAAGCGCACCCTGTGACCTGTGACCCCATAGAGTCGGGTCAACTAGGACAGCTACCGCAATACCCAGAGCCTTCTGCAACTATTCACTCCCCGGGAGGCCTTTTTTTTTTTTACAACGACTTCTGTAACTTCAACCGCGAGAGATAAGAGAACCAACCTCAGAGTCAGCAAATAAGGTAGTAGTCAGGCGCGAAAGGGATCATGAATTCAATGGAATAATAGTACCGGTAATCAATTACCTTGCTCACTATAGTTTAATTAAATTGTCACAGTGTACTTAATGAAATGTCCAGAAAGTGTTGATCAATGTAGATTAAGTCACAGCATAAAGCCCTCCCTGTGTTGTTGGTGTGAATTGAGTTGACTAGTCATGCACAAAAAAAGGGAATATGTATTTGTTATTGATTTATGTAATGCAGTTAGCAAATCACTTGGTTGTTTCCGGGTATTGAAGGCCTGAAGGTCTCTGTGAAGGCCATTCTATAGGAGCTTGTGACATTGGTATACTGTACTACATAGGTCTGGACATCATAATAATACTACCTCGCACGTTCCTCATATTTCAGAAGTTTATTCTGATGGTCCCGCCTTTTAAGTCATTCACTGGCAGACGATGTGGAAGTGTATCCACTCCAGTGCCAGGGTTTTTGTCATTTTCACTCAAATTGCAGGACCCATGGAATATTGAGTTTTGGGAATGCCTAAACATTCAATTCGCCGTAAGAAACCTTAGACCCTCTTCTTTCATCATAAAAAAGAATTAATTCCTAAGTTATATGGATCGGGAGTTATCTGAGCTTGAAATGGGGGCAGCTGTACAAAATACAATACAATACATACATACTTTTATTTTTATTTTATTTTTATTTTGTTATGCTTAGAATATCTTGTTTTCTATCCTTTCACTCCCACCCCAACCCCATCCCTCTTCAATTGCTGCTGTGGACTGCAAATTTCCCCATTGCGGGACGAATAAAGGTATTCTGATTCTGATTCTGATTCTGATACTGATTTCTATAGTACTTTAGCTGAAGCTGTAACAAAGTGCTAACATGGACAAAAGGCAAATGCTACCATTTTGTGGAAGGGAAAAACATTCCCAGAGGTCTGACCAGCGCTTTATCGGCACCCCCCGCAAGAAAAACTAAAACCCATACAAATCCGGGAATGCCGCTCCATGTTACACTTTTCAATTCCCGAATAAATTCAGAAATGGCAGCGAATGAGTTAATATACTGATATCAAATGTCTTAATGGCCATTAATGCTATGACCAAAATTTCGATGTAGCTTTTACAAGGACAATATCATAGACAAATAAATCAATCAAGAGTCTTACCAGAAAAAGGCATACATGACTAAGGCGTTTCCGGTCACACCCAATGTTCCGATCACCAGGACGAAAAACGCGACAATGTAGTGAACGTGGTCCTGGACATCCACCTGCCGATAGAAGCTGTGTTGTCGGTCCATTTCTGTAGCAAACACGCATGGAGTAAGTCAGTTTCAATAGTCGTGAATGTGATGAGGTGGTTGTTTGTCAAAACGGGGTGTAGCTAAGATCCACCAAACACTGAACAACTTAGCCAATCACGACAAAGTGGACTGTGCACTAATGAAAAAGTAAATAAAGACATGAAATACATGAACCTTGTACATACTGTAATGGATAAATTGATCTTTCTTTGGGTTTTGAAGCTTGACATACAGTATCGAATACTACATTATTTACATATTGCACTCCAAGAAGACATTTATATCTTCATGGAGATGCTCACAACTAAACTGTGTAAGTTGCAATAATAGTACAGACGCTCTCCTACTTACGAACATTCGAGTTACGAACGACGGTACATACGAATATGATTTTTGTAGTAACATATGCAGTCTTGTCTTCAGCTGTACATGTACATATCTTAATCAAGCATATGCTTCATATAAATATTGTGGCAGCTCCGTGTGTATCCCCAAAAATAGTTTGTATGCCAAGGTAAATTTTGTATAAATTTAATGTTCGTAAACCGAAAAGTTCGTAAGCCAAGGGGTTCGTAAACCGAGGTATCACTGTACATGGAAAAAAAGTTTGAAAATACACCATTCATTTAGGGTGCGCCTTATGCTCCGGTGTGCCTTATACACTGAAAAATACAGTAATGTTTTTTAGCTTTCTTTCCATTCTGATATGTACAATGGGGCCTGAAGAAATTATTTAAATGTACTAAATGACTAGGTTTGTTACCAAATACTCTTCTCAAGTCCTCTACTCCCATTGGAATGAATAGAATTGCCATTAATTCGTTCCAGGCCTGGAAAAAAAGTTACGAACAATGGTACATACGAACATTTTTGTAGTAACATATGTAGTATTCTCTCCAGTTGTACATGTACATATCTTTATATTTTTATTAAAAGTTTATTTTTCAGTACAAACCAATACAGGTTACTTATACAAGGCTTAAAATACTTATATATAAACCGTATACATACAAAATATAGCACTTAACTTATGAACGAATTCAACTTACGAACGACCGTTCAGAATGTATATCGTTCGTAGGTCTGTCGTCTTTATTTGTTGTCAACAAGAAGGAAAATATGCTTCTTGGTCCTGTGATATTTGTTAGTCTATATGTGTTGCTTTACTGTTGGTGTTCAAATATACATTGCTACAGGGGTGATAACAGTGCAACACCAATGCTAATCAGTAGCCAGTGGTGAGCGGCATTGTCGGTTAGCAATAACCTAGGTTAGGTGGTTTTTTTTGTCCTTTTTTGTTGTTTAGTTTGACTATAAAATTCATCTAGCAGATTCGCGAATAGTCTTTTTTTTGAAGAAGAATTGGTCACAAGCTGCCAAGGTAATGCCTGTTTTGTTCACTGTCGCTACCATAATGGGAAAAGGAAGCCATTCAGACAAATGGATGCGAGAGGGTCACCTTTTGGACCCAGGCAAACATAAAAATTCACAGTGCAAATCAACTCAAGTAGGAAGAAACACACGCAGATGACAATTAAGGACGGGCCGGATGTGTGTGCGTGCGGTGGGAGTCTTCAATCAGTCACAATTATCCAACACATTTACCAAAGTGGCGATTAAGTCGAGAATTTGGCGATTATGAAAAACGGGGTCACTTTTCCGCATGGACAGTTCACAGCCGAGATGCTGATTATAAAAGGATTTCCATGTTTTGTTGATGTGATAATCTGAAGTGCGCGCTTCGCACAATATTATCAGTGCTCTAAACGCGCTTCCCGTTGCATTCTTGGACTACATCAAATCAAATTCGGTTCGATCTTTACTTCCCCGTCTCACTCCTCATTTTGTCTCTAGTCCATTTAGCTCGACGCTTGTGCACCGCAATGTTGCAAAAGTAGTCAATACAAATAAATAAAATAAAATAGATCAAGGATAGGATAAAGAATATAGACTGTATACAGTGATACCTCGGTTTACGAACCACTTGGTTTACGAACTTTTCAGTTTACGAACGTTACATTTCTGAAAATTTTACTCGGCATACAAACTTTACCTTGGCGTACGAACTTTTTTTGTACACGGAGCTGCTTCAATGAGTGATGTGTCGTTCGCGAACGAGCCCGCCGTTCTAACAACAAAATGGCAGCTGACTGTGTATATATATATATATAGTAAAGTCTCGTTATATCGATATTGAAGGGAGTCCGAAAAAATATCGATATAACCGGGACTATCGATATATCCAATATCGATATAACGAGACTTTACTGTATATATAAAATCACCCAGGAGAAAATCATGTCATTTCATGCAGTTCTAAAAAAAAGAAATAAATAAAGGAAGAAATAAAGAAATAAACATAGCACGGAAACAACGCCGCTAAAATAGAATTTCCCCCAACATAAAAAAAAGACAAAGCCCACTGGCTCAATATTGATCCACCACTCTAGGTTATATAATTGTGTAATGTAGTAGTTTTATATGTGATAAAGTGCTATATAACAACACTCATGGTCAAACCAACAAAGTACTATTATTGACTCAAATACGAAATGTGAGTCGGTTTTGCTCAACGAATATAACACATAACGGATAAAGTCATGCTGTCATAAGATCAGAAAGTCACTTTACCTCTTATTTTTTTTGTGTGCGGATAATATGAAGTTTGCGTCTCTTCGCCGTGTACGCAGCTGTCTAATCCCAAAGTGGGAGATTGAAGTCAGACAGGGAAAGCATCGGTGAGCTGCTGCACACTGCGAGAATATGAAAATAGTCTGACAGAAAACAAGCAGCAGTTCATTGACCATCCCCCTGCTGGCAACCCATCACACACAGCTCACATTTGGCACAGTGCATTGATCAAGCCAGTGTGTGGCTTTGCGTGCGCGGCAACACACATCTGTTGGCTTGCAAAAGGTGGAAAGAGTCTGGGGGGGGGGGGGGGGAGATGCGGAGGAAGGGGTGTGTTGACACCGGTTGTACAAAAAAAAAAAATTGGAAGAAATGCATTACCTTGATTAATCAGTGGGTCCATGAAATCTCATCAGATTTCAAAATGGGGGGAGGACTGGAAACTATATATATACATAGACACAGTAAATATACATATACAGTGTGCATATATATATATATATATATATATATATATATATATATATATACAAATGCACTAAGAAATAATATATACATATATAATATTATATACATATATACATAATATTATATACATATATATATATATTTACTGTATATGTATATCTATAGTTTCCAGTCCTCCCCCCATTTTGAAATCTGATGAGATTTCATGGACCCACTGATTAATCAAGGTAATGCATTTCTTATATATACACTATATATGTATATATACTGTATTTGTATATATACTGTATTTGTATAGATACTGTATATGTATATATATACAGTATATATACATATATATATATATATATATATATATATATACATATATAGTGTATATATATATATATATTAAGGACACACACATATATATGTATATACATATACACACATATATATATACATATACACACATACATATACATATACACACATACATATACATATACACACATACATATACATACACACACACACACATACACACACACACACACACACACACACACACACACACACACACACACACACACACACACACATATATATATATATATATATATATATATATATATATATATATATATATATATATATATATATATCTATATATATATATTCCAGTCCTATATATATGTATATATATATATATTCCAGTCCTATATATATTAATAAAAAGACAGATGGGCAGACAAATACAGATAGATAGCTAGATCGATCGACAGATAGATATAGATAGATACAGATAGCTAACTAGCTAGATAGATAGCTAGCCATTTACAGAGAGCTAGCTCGATAGATAAAGATAGCTAGCGAGATAGCTCACTAGCTAGATTGCTAGCTAGCTAGATTGATAGCGAGATAGCTACTTTTTTCTTTTAATATTAGTCACTTAAATATTTGTAAAAATGAGACTAAGTATTAGTCAATGGTATTTCCCATTATGTGTGAGCATTATGCTA
This sequence comes from Hippocampus bargibanti, assembly GCF_051943395.1. Classification (NCBI taxonomy): domain Eukaryota; kingdom Metazoa; phylum Chordata; class Actinopteri; order Syngnathiformes; family Syngnathidae; genus Hippocampus; species Hippocampus bargibanti. The sequence continues at coordinate 11,746,607 of NC_142751.1, read as the reverse complement.
GCAGAGGCCGTTCTTCAGGGCATGTACTTTGGTTGTTTTAATAAAGCCTTTTGATGCGTCTCTTATTGAGCGCTTTGGCATTTGCGGAATCTCTGGTGGAAAGTGACGAGGCTCCTCCATAGTATCAGATTTGTTCACATGCTTAGCCGTCTGTAAGAAGAATCATGAGAAAAGCACTCAGATCAACAAAAAAAAAGTCCCAGTGTTAATCAGCTCACGCACGACTGCGCAGACAGCTGCATCAGCATCTATTGGCCTCAACGCTTATTTATTTCTTTGTTTTCTTTATTCTGTCTCATCTGGTTATACAATGTTAAACTATTTCCAATCCCGATTGTTTTCAATTTCACATGGAATCATTGTCAACAAGGGTATGCATGCGGTTCATTCCCCCCCCCCCTGTTTTGATCAAAATCAGCAAAGGCCTGATAACAACATCAATATTTAATTTTCGCTAATCACACTGCAATGAAAAAAAGGCATGATTTTTCTTTCTTTTTTTTTTATATTGATTGGTCAAGGTCGCTTCTTAGAATGGGCATCTCAAATTCCAAGAATGTGTAATGTGTGCAATGACATAGAGAAAATGGGTCGACACATCCGCACACGTTAGTTTGAAATCACTTCACAAGCCTCTTTTTTCACAGTAAATTATGACCTACATTTTGTAAATCCATATGTACTGCGATATTCCTTTCCCTGCCATATCTCGTCGTTCTTTATCAAGCAACTAGCGATATGACCAGCTGATCAAAAGTCAAAGTCAGCTTTATTGTCAAATATGCTAATATGCATGACATAAAGCACAGATGAAATTAATGTCCTCTCGTACCCAGCGTGCAAGGCGCTTATAATGTGGCTAAAAAAGACAGACAATAGACAACAGACAATACATGTAATTCCTGAATGTAAAGTGAGGTAGTGTTGTATGTAAAGTGAGGTAGTGATGTATGTAAAGTGAGGTAGTGACGTATGTAAAGTGAGGTAGTGTCGTATGTAAACGACGTAGTGTAGTAATGCAAAAACAAACACAAAAAAAGGTTCAAGTGAGGTCTTGCAGGAAAAAAAGAGTTCAGGATGGTAGTACAGCGTGTAGCGTGTACTCAGAGTTCGGTGAGTGTGGCAGTGGGAAGGGGGGGGGGGGGCAGGGCTGGGAGGGAGTTGAGTCTCCTGACTCCCTAGTGGCAGAAACTGTCCTGATGATCATGTGCACAAAGTGCATTTGTTGTTTGTATGAATTGTCAACAAAGAACGCTTTGTCAGCTCTGAGCATGTTTTAGATCTGGCATTTAAGTACAGTACGAGAGCAGTCAGCAGCGCACCGTTTCAGACTCAATATAAAGTACCCTAAAATGTATTTTATGTATTGGATTAGCCTTAGTCTCACACTGGAAAATTTTGGATTTCACAGCAGCAAAGTTATGGATGAAAGAAGAAAGGAAAGGAAGAAGTAAAAAAACAAAATACGGGAGCTGCTGGAAAGGCAGCCATGCTTGCGGCGCCATCTTGAAATCAAAATAACCAAAAAAACTAAATACAGTAAAGTCTCGTTATATCGATATCGGATATATCGATAGTCTCGGTTATATCGATACTATTTCTATGCACGCACGGAGAAAATTACATGCAAACAGGGTCGGATATATCGATAGTCCCGGTTATATCGATATTTTTTCGGACTCCCTTGAATATCGATATAACGAGACTTTACTGTAAATAATGTGACACAAGACAAAAGAATAAATTCGGGAAAGGCAGTGAATGAGTTAAAAAAACAACAACATAAAAACACATCTGACGTGCTCATAGAAGGTACACATAGATGCATTTTTAAAAATTAAAATTAGCTGTTGACCAGTACATTATCTACATTCAAAACTACCTGCGTATGTTACTACTTTTTTTTTTTCAAACCAGAGGTGCCCTCACGACCCGACAATCAGCCGGCCAATTACTCCTAACATAGTCTGTCGCCTTTGTCGTGCCCTTGAGGCGATGAGGAAAAAAAAAGGAAATAACAAATAGAGTCAGCATGCTTTAAGAGGTGTGAGGAGTGAAGAGCAGTGAAAAGAAGCAGTGGGATTAGGATTGTATTTATATATAAAATAAAACATAAAAAAAAGTGGGACTGGAATCTACTCCCATCACAAATCAACGCTCCCTTCACCACACCACCATCAGTAGTCGTGGCAAAAAGCTCCTCCAAAAATATTATTGTCACGGTTTGCAAGGTGGTGATGGTGTTGGATCCCAGAATAAGCGGGCAGGAGGGTGCACCAGGTTGTATTTGACAAATTGTATTAAAATAAAGTCAGCAGGAACATAATCTAAAACATCAAAAATCATCTGAAGTGAAAAATACAAAGTATCAAAGAAAACCAAGAGTAAAAGTCTGCCAAGATGAAACAAACCTGACAGGGTGCAGAAAACACATGCACAGCATACAATGCAATGACCCGACACCGAATGGTCGTGCCGGGAGTCCTATTAACTGCCACTGATTGGAACGACCAACACCTGTGCGGCTGCAGGCAGGGCCGACGGCGCTATCCGTTGGTCGTCGACCAGAACGTAGCAGTCTGCCACTGATCGGGACGACCAGCACCTGTGCAGGTGCAGGCAGGGCCGACAGCGCCACCCGTTGGTCGCCAACCAGATCGTGACAATTATCGCAGCTTGAGGAAGTCTGAATTGCTTGAGTGGCTAGGTCTACTTCTCATCACAGTGATACCTCAGCTTACGAACTTAATTAGTTCCCAGAAAGTGTGTATAAGGCGAAAAATGTGTCTTCCAAAAATTAATTTCCCATAGGAAACCATTAAAATGAGAATAATACGTTCCCAGGTCCCCATTAAACATAATTCTCTACTAAATAAGCCTAAAAAAATCTTATTTTATGTACAATAAATGTGCTATTGTATTGTAATTAAAGAAATAAACTGTACTGGATAAAAAGTTGTTTTATTTACCTGTGTCCATTATGATACCAGTGTTTGAAATAACGTCTGCCTACAAGCCACGTGGACTCCTCTTTCTAAGCGCCTTTCAAAACTCTCATGTACACTTTACAGTCAGGGTACAGTCCGAAGCACGAAACAGGCTTGCCGTGCCGAGTATGCAAATTTCCAAACGAACGTTCGTTTGGCAAAATAGAATCCATCCTATATGTTCCTTGTGCTAATTTATTTGTAGTGTTTCATGAAACAGACATGGAAACACCTGAATGCTTCGCTTCCCTCGCAAGTGAGGTATTGTTCCACATCCTCTTCCTGTTTTCCATGAAGACGCTAGCTCGTTTCCTTTACCTTTGCTTTTATTTATTTATTTGTTTGTTTGTGCCCTAAAGTGACCCCCCCCCCCCCAATGCTGCCATGTCCTCGAGTGTTCTTTTTTTTTACGCAGTGGCCCTTTCTTGTCCTTGTTGTTATGATTGATGTGTATCAAGATTGGGGACTATAAAGCACATTCGCAGACAGGCTACAGGCAATTCACGTTGTGCGGTATTGAAATCTTTGCAATAAATGAGACGCATTAGCCAACAAAGCAAAATGCATTTGTGTTTATATTATGGGCTTTGATATTTTCTGTTTTTTTTTCATAATCTATTCACTCATTGCCATGGGATCAATCGGCCTGAAACTCATTCGCTATAATCAACTATAACGACCCATTTTTTTTGCTAAGATTTATTTGGTTGCTCAATTTCAAACTTAAAATGGTGATCAAGCACTCCATGAACTATTTGGATTGATACTTACAAAAAATATTTTTTTTTTTAAATTGAGAAAAATCATTGTTTTTTTTCCACAAATGCCCATCAAACTTGCAAAAATTAACCCCACAATTTTAATCTGTAATTTTTTAACGAGCAATTTACTAATCCATCCACCAGATGGCGACAGACTTCACTTACTTTCATGAGAGGAAAGTTACCCTGCTAGAATCACACAATAATAATAATAATAATAATAATAATAATAATAATAATAATAATAATAAATATAAATAGTGGTGATAACAATAATAATAATAATTACAGTAACAGTAATAGTAATAATAATAATAACAGTAACAGTAATAATAATAATACAGTAAAGTCTCGTTATATCGATATCGGATATATCGATAGTCCCGGTTATATCGATACTATTTCTATGCACGCACGGAGACAATTACATGCAAACAGGGTCGGATATATCGATATTTTTCGGACTCCCTTGAATATCGATATAACGAGACTTTACTGTAGTAATAATAATAATAACAATAATAATAATAATAATAATAATAATAATAATAATAATAAATTTCATTTATAAGCGCCTTTCAAAACTCTCAAGATCACTTAAATGTATTATTGTTATTTACAGACACAGGGTAAGTTTTTCTGTGGGTGAGCAGCGGCAGCCAGTGTTCACTCAACCAGGCAGTAACTCAAATACACGCACATTGACATACACTTCTTCTAACGCCATTCCTCGTGTATTTTTATTGATTTTATTTTTTTTGCTGACGAAGCTTCTTGGATAAGAAGCGAAACGTCCGACACCTTCAAAGAAGTACAGATGATGGCTGAAGAAACCTTTTCATCGACATTCCTCGTGTAGTTAAGGCTTTACTGGAATTTGAATCACATAGAAAGGTATTAAAAGCTACCGCACGGCTATTTCACACAAAGCGCTATATAACTCAATATATTGTATTGTATGAGTTGAAAAGACATGACAAAGACAGAAAATTGCCTTTTTTATCAGTGGTCTTTCGGTGTTTCAGTTCCAGCACCTCCAAAAACGTTTTATATAATCACAACCAATACATAAAAATTAAAAAAAAAATCTAAGAACATTCATTCACATGTCTTACAATAATCGAGTAAACTATTACTGACTGACATTTATGTCAAGGCGCCAATCACAGTAATGCTTTCTCATTGTCATTTTTCAAATGATCATTTTAATGATTTTCCACCGGTGAGCTATTTTTAGCATCCGTGGAGGCTACCTGCTGCTTGCCACGTTCATGAACACACGAGCTGAAGGAGGCTTATTCCTTCATGGGTGTTTAACGCCCCCTAGTGGTCTATAAATTATTTGTTGAATGATTCGTGATTTACTTATTCAAATGACGGTTTTATTTATTTGCATTATACAGGCAAAAGTTAAGGACAACGTTTTGAAATGATCTTGATGTTATTTTAGGGGTATTTCGTGCCTTTTTCTTCTGTGAAAAATCGATGAGTTGTGAAAATATTTGTGACCGTATGTATGGATTATAGTGCCCCCTGGTGGACATGTAGCTGGGAAGGATTACACTGTGAGGTGAAATGGATTAATAATAATAATACATTTCATTTGTAAGCGCCTTTCAAAACTCTCAAGGACACTTACAGTCACATATTTTTTTTGTGCGGGTGGGTGAGCAGCGGCAGCAATTCGCGCCAGCTTGCACTCTACACACACATATAAATAAATACACAAATAAATACAAATGTAAATGAATATTCAAATACATACACAAAAAATACACATACAAATAAACACACAATTATCTGAATAAATACAAAAATAGCTACTCAAATCCTAGGAAAAAATTTGGGATTGGTCCGCTTAACAATAACAACAATAATAATACTAATACTAATACTAATACTAATACTAATACTAATATAATAATACGACTACTATAATACTACGACTACTAATACTACTACTAACAATAATAATAATAATAATAATAATAATAATAATAATAATAATAATGCATGTCCTTCATAACCGCCTTTCAAAACTCTCAATGTCACTTTACAGTCACAGGATGAGTTTTATTCCATTTTAATGGGTAAGACGCATATGTTTCTTAACTCATTCACTGCCAGATGTGCAAAAATGTGTCTACTCCAGTTGCCAGGGTTTTTGTCATTGTCAATCAAATTCTAGGACCCACAAAATATTGAGTTTTAGGACAACATAAACAGTCAATGCAGCATAAGAAACCTTCGACTATCTTCTTTCATCAAAAAAAAAAAAAGAGTTAATTGCTAAATTATAAGGGTTTACGCTAGCTTTGTATTTATTTGAGTTACTTCCAGGTTGAGTGAACGCTGGCGTGTGTGGCTGCCACTGCTCACCCACAGACAAACGAATCCTGTGACTGTAAAGTGACCTTGAGAGTTTTTAAAGACGCTTAGAAATAAAATGTATTATTATTATGATTATTATTATTATCATCAATCACACTCACTGACACACACATGCTTACGGGCAGACTAGCGTCTGCCATTATGCGAAACCCCACAAAAGTTTCGCATAAAAGATATGAAATATGGAGATGGGCCTTTTAATAGAGGCTGTCTGAATAAGACAGATGGTGACAGACACTGGACGCAAAAAAAAAGAGGACAAGGGCAGGTGTGGCATTCAAGGGAGAGGTCTTCAGGTGCGTCTTTTCAAAGTCGACATGATGTAGTGCGCGTCCGAAGCCACACAATCACTGAGCGCAGCGGTCGTATGGGCGACCTTTGATGGCCGCCGTCATCGCTCAATTTAACCGCGTTGGTAAAAAGATACACGGGGTAACAATAAGACCCGAAACGTGACTGGTCCTCCCCCCCCCCCATGCTTTCGTTGCAGAACAATGGCGAGCAGGCGGACTGGGCGGAGGCCCACCGCAAGGCCGGTAATATGAGGATACACCAAAGGCCAGGTGAGAGAATGCCGGCTGCGTCTACCAGATTTTTTTTTTTTTTTTTGTCGCCGCGCTCGTCGTCTTGGGGTCTGGACGGTCCCTCGCGGCCGTAAGCAAAAAGCTTCCATCTGCTGCGGGGGCGAGGGGCGCCCGGCGGGGGAGTCAGAGGGGGTGTACAGGTCTTTTCTTTGCCCAAAAAGTCATGGCTTTGAGCGTTTTTGTCACACCAAGACGATCTCATATCAATTTTGACACTTCTTTGTTGTACACTTGCGGCAGGTACAAAATGTGTTGGAAATACGATCAGCCATCTTTTTCTGAAGCTTTGCCGTCTGTACGTTTGATGTTTTTTTTGATGTTTTTTTTGATGTTTGTTTTTTTTGGAATGCATGATTTGACTTGGAAAGTGAGCTAAAAAAACAAGCTAAGGGGGGGAGGGGCGGTAGTAGTGTCTGTCCCATCCATCCATCCATCCATCCATCCGTCCGTCCACCAGCCTGGATGCGCTGCTGGTCCACAGCTGTTTCGGCATGTCAACCGAGACCATTCTACGCAACAAACCAGCGCATGCCAACAGTCGGTAACCTGAACCTGAGCCGCAGCATCCTTAACCTGCAGCCAGACAGCCGCCCTCCGCTTATGCGAGCTCAAAAAGCCAATAACGCGTCACGGATCTGGTTACAGTGAAGGAAAATTGTCATTTTGGTCAACCTTTCAAATATGCAGTGGCGGGTCGTGGATTTTATCGCTAGGCCTTCAGTAGTGCTATGTCTGAATCAATCCAGACTGGAAAAAAAGTGTGGTGTGATTTACTACAAGTCCACTAGAGGACTTGCCAGGAAATAACGGATAGACCTTTCTAAATCATGTCCATTTCTTCTTGAAAAGTCTGTCTATAAAATGGTTTTAACAGTAAATCTGCAACCAAATCAATTTATTGTCCTCCTTCAGCCATTGTGGGTTGACATAAGCGGTATTAAATCAACACAATATATTTGCTTATGCAGATATACTGTTACCTATTTATGAGCAATGCATTAGCTAGCTAGCTTTCTATCTATGAGAGTTACTTCCGGGTTCAGTGAACGCTTGCGCGTTCGGCTGCCGCTGCTCACCCACAGAAAAACTTTCATCCTGTGACTGTAAAGTGACTTGAGTTTTGAAAGGCGCTTAGAAATTAAATGTATTGTTATTATTATTATTATTATTATTATTATTATTATTATTATGAGTGTGCTAGCTCTGGCCAGTATGGACCTAGCTCGCTGGCTATTTATTTGCTATGTGGGTGAGTGGCTATCGAGCTAGCTAGCTAATAGCTATAAATCTATATCGCTAGCTAGCTATTAGTTATCTATTAGCTAGCTTTCTATCTATTTGAGTGACTACCGGGTTGAGTGAACGCTGGCGCGTGTGGCTGCCGCTGCTCACTGACAGGAAAAAAAAAACTTATCACGTGACTGTAAAGTGACTCTGACGTCGCCAGCGCCTTCAAGTAGGCCTTGGGTTGCCAACTCGAACTTTGATTGGTTAAAGCAACTGTTCGATCGTAATTGATGAGCCTGCAGAACTGATTGTGAAGGCATCCAGGAAGATTTCTGACCCTGGTCACAAATGATGGCTGAAATGTGATTTGTTAAATGCTTAAATACGAAAACACATGTCTGGAACATCAGTTCATGATTCAGATATTTTTAGGCCAGCAGAGAAGGCTTCGCAGACCACCACTTTGACGGTCCACCACTGCAAATATGTTTGAACAACCTCTTGCAAATACAGACCGAACAGGATGGACAGCATGCCCGAAGCTATTCAACATTCCGATACCCGAACCGAGACCTACGACCTTGGCGTAGGTATCCAGATCATTGGACTATCAGGTGGACTCACAACAACGATTGAAAAGAGCTTCAAGTTGTCTCTCCGCCCTGTGTGACTCACTTCACCCTTTGCGAACATGTCAATGTCGCCCGTGGGGTTGAACGCCTTGGAGATTAGCAAACAAACACCACCTTGACGATCTAGTGATGACGATAACGCGCGATGAGCCCGACACCCTTTTGGTCCCTTTATCAGCATTTTATATCCAATGAAGTCACCTTAGTTCCAGATCATACGTTTCTAATTTTAGCTCCTGCGAGGAAGTCATTTATTTTGACACAAGGTGGCCTGATGCCAAGGTTAGAACGTGTAATTGGCTGCATTCTGATCACTAAAAGGTCTGACATCCAATCCAGAAGTCCACTTATACAACCAGTAGCTATCACTAATTTCTCTGACCTTGGAAATGGCGTTTCCCCTGACCTCTACTCCTGAGCTAACTGATTAGATTATTGTGGCATTAAGTCCAATTGTCTCCATACTTGTGTGTTATTCGAAGTCGCTGGTAACACGCCGTTCAGGAAGCAAAGTTCAAGGCTACAGCTCTTTGTTTGACTTTCATTTCCTGTATTAGGACAAGGCTCTGGTTTTGAGGCTCGCTCGAGGTTACATTATTGGTTGTTCACGACACCTGAACGCCCTGATATTTACGGTAAAGTGTTCGTCCGTTGGGTAATTTCTGCTGTCAAATAGCACGGGATACATAACCTCATCGGTATAGTCGACGGGCGGCGATGTCAAACGGTGATGTTGTCGCGGCGATATCAATAATAGCTTCTTCTGAGAATGAGCTACAGGGCGATAACATGACGTGATTTGCCGACAATGTGGTCATGTAGCTCTGATGCGATGTGGTACGTTCTTGTATTACCCGACCGCATGCTCATATAGCCTTTCTAGCAAGCCCGTGTGTCATATGAACGTGGAACACGATTCTAGCATTGTGTTTCTGTTGCCGGGTTGTACCTTTGCAATGAGACAAAAAAAAAAAAAAAAAGATTTAGGGGGCTGGGGTGTGAGCACCCCTCTCAACACATACCAGGCGGGATTATGACGGGGAACTGGATCTGAGCCGGTATCATTCCAAGATGTTGGCTGGCAAAGATATTGTCCTCGCTTGATTCCTGCATCCGATCGACCTTGCTACTTTGCAGACAGAGTAGCATTATTGTCTTCCCTGCCTGCAAAAAAGAATTACATATATATAGCAGATGTTTTTATAAAGTACAATATTACACGAACAAGATACATTCCGAACGGTTGTTCATAAGATTAATTTGTTCGTAAATTGCTTTGGTGCTATATCTTGTATGGAATGCATGTATAAGGCTTATATAAGTATGTTTACGGTTTATATAAATATGTTGAAGGCTTGTATAAGTAACCTGTATTGATTTGTACTGAAAAATAAACTTTTAATAAAATATATGCTCTATAAAGATATGTATGTACTTGTACAACTGGAAAGAATACTACACATGTTACTACAAAAATGTTCGTATGTACCGTTTTCTGTAACTTGAATGTTTGTAAGTAGGGGAGCATCTGTAGTGTGTTTTTCATTGAAATCCACATTTTTTTCCAGGCCTGGAACGAATTAATGGCATTTCTATTCATTCCAGTGGAAATGGAGGACTTGAGATGAGTATTTGGTAACAAACCTAGTAATTTAGTACATTTAAATCATTTCCTCAGGCCCCATTGTACATATCAGAATGGAAAGAAAGAAAAAAAAAAAAAATATTGTATTCCCCGGTGCATAAGCGCACCCTAAATGAATGGTGTATTTTCAAACCTTTTTCCGTGTATAATGCGCACCGGACTTTAAGGCGCACCTTCAATGAATGAAAAAAGTTTTCCAAAAATCATATAGAAATATATAAAATACTTCCAAATAATAATAATACATTTCATTTATCAGTGCCTTTCAAAACTCTCAAAGTCACTTTACAGTCACAGGATAAGTTTTTCTGTGGGTGAGCAGCGGCAGCCACACGCGCCACTGTTCACTCAACCCGGAATAACTCAAAAAGATAGAAAGTTAGCTAGCTAGCTAATAGATAGCAAGACAGCTAATAGATAGCTAGCAAGCTAGAAAGCTTATATGTTTCCTGACTCAAATTGCTAGGTAGCTAGCTATATAACTAATAGATAGCAAGCTAGCTCGGTAGCTAATATATAAGGTAAAACATATTATTAGACGCTACAGTAGAGGCTGAAGTCACGTACTACTGCTTCTAAAGGGGGAAATAGAGTCGGTGCCTGCTGACAGTAGTTGCGAGACCTGTTGTGGATCAATATGACTTCACATATAAAGCGCACCTGTGTATAAGGCGCAGGGTCATCTTTTCAGGAAAATGAAGGTATTTGGGTGCGCCTTATACACCGAAAAATACGGTATTTCTTTCCACCAGAGTGATATCGGCTGGATCTGCACTCAACACATCTGTTATGCAAAATGGCCACTGGCAAAGGTTATCATAAAAATAGCTCAGTCCAAAATCCGTAAGACGAGACACCCCGTAAAAAAAACATGATACTACTTCCACCCAGAGGATCTTTTCATCTTTAGCGCAACTGTTTGTTTAGTAATACGGGAGGCGGGAACTCTTTGAACACGAAACGCCATAAAGCCGAAAAGTCTGACACCATTTTGCATGGAGGCCGGTGGAGGTATGTTTCGAGCATCTTCTGAATAGACTGCAAAAAATGGGGTGACTCCAAATCATAGAAGCGCATCATTTGCTGCCATTTTTTTTCTCGCCATGATGAAAGAAGTGCGAACATAAGCTCTTGACTTCATTTCTATTGTGAAGCAGTAAAAGCCTGTGGTTCGTGGGAGAGAGATTAGCAGAGTCACAGTCACTACTGAGGTGATAATTCACCCTTGACCACGACAGAGTTCTTCACACGCCCTGCAGGAAGTCATGCGGGAAGCATATAGTGGCTCGAAAAAGCCTATTAGGTGCTAGTGATAGTCATCTGAAGCGGCGTACACACATATCGGTAATTGGGGCAAATGTGAGCATAAATGACGAGTCTCACTGATTCTCAATGGGGTATGGTTACGTTAAGAGTATCTTAATGTGTGTGGTCGACCCTAAACTAGGGAAAGAAAATGTTTGGGCAAAGATTGTAAAATACACTTTATGTGATATTTTTTCTTGCGTGATCTGCTCCGAAAACAATTATTTTGTTCAATATTTACAAGAAGAAATGCTTGTGTGTGTGTGTGAGATCCATCCAGGTTTTGGCAAATCGCCTCAAGTGCGCTACACACAACCAATAATTGAACAGAATTTGACTTCCTACCCCACAAAAAAAATAATCAAATAATTAAATCATGAATAAAGTAAATATGTAAATGGAACAATAGATGTACACATTTATACATGAATAAATTACTTAATAAATAAACATGATTAATAAGAAAAGTAAATACATAAAAAAGTAAATCAATAAAAAGGTAAGTAGGTAGGTAGGTAGGTAGGTAGGTAGGTAGGTAGGTAGATAGCTTGATACAGATTGGTAGATAGCTAGATAGACAGATAACTCGATAGCTAGATGGCCAGATAGCTAGATAGACAGATGCTAGATAGACAGATAGCTAGATAAAGAGATAGCTAGATAGACAGATAGCTAGATAGACGGATAGCTAGCTAGCTGGATAGACATAGCTAGATAGAGAGATGGCTAGATAGAGAGATAGCTAGATAGACATATAGCTAGATAGAGAGATAGCTAGATAGCTCGATAGCTAGATAGACAGATAGCTAGATAGAGATAGCTGGATAGACAGATAGCTAGATAGACAGATAGCGAGATAGACAGATAGCGAGATAGACAGATAGCTCGATAGACAGATAAACATAGCTAGATAGCTAGATAGACATATAGGTAGATAGAGAGATAGCTAGATAGACATATAGCTAGATAGAGAGATAGACATATAGGTAGATAGAGATAGCTAGATAGACATATAGCTAGATAGAGAGATAGCTAGATAGCTCGATAGCTAGATAGACAGATACCCAGATAGCAGATAGCTATAGACAGATAGCAAGATATAGAGATCGCGAGATAGAGAGATAGCAAGATAGCAAGATAGAGAGATAGCTTGATAGACAGATAGCTAGAAACATTTGCGGTCCGCCATTTTCTTGCCTCGATTATTCCATTTTGTTTTAATCTTCTACTACTTGTACTACTACTATCAGATGGGAAAATGCTGTGCCTCTAGGTACTACAATTCTTGGTGCTTTGCTAACCTTCTCCAATACACCACAAACCATATGAGCAATATGTTCATCCATGCCATTTTTTTTCCTCCTCGTCATGTAAGGGGTCTTTCACATTTAAAAATAATTGGCAAAGATGATAAAAATGTATGAAGCCCACTTACAGAGTACTTGTGGAAGGGCTCTTCTCGATCCTCCCCTCAACGCTTTTAGTATCGGCATGTGAGAGATGTAACCTTACTTCCTCTCTGCTATTTATAAGTGTGTCATAGTCCTGCATGAACTTTGATAGTACCAAGTGATCTCTTTTACACACACAGTTTCACACACACACGTATTTTTGCAAGCATACAATCTGCCATAGTTAAAAGGTCTGAGCAATGAGCGAAACAGATGGAATCGCGGCGCCGACTTGAGTGCCACAATGGCTCGGGCATCTCTGGCGCAGTGCCACTTTTGAACTATGACATGTCCTAATAATGGACTAGCTGACTGGACTTCCTTCTCTTTCTCTTCTGTTTTATGTGGATGACTGATGACACAACTCGCCACGCATAGAGATGCATAACTCTCTAAATCCTGCTCAGAAACAATAAAATAAAACAATGATATGGAGAAATTGTAGAGTAATTGTAGTAGAGTGACTATAGCAGTAGAAATGAATTCTTAAGTCTATCAAACCACGTTGTCTGGAAATTTTCAGAACATGTATTTGGATTAACTCGTTCACTGCCACACGTGCAAAATTGCGTCCATTCCAGTGCCAGGGTTTTTGTCATTGTCACTCAAATTCCAGGACCCACAGAATATAGAGTTTTAGGATGACATAAACATACAATGCAGCGTACAAAACCTTAGACTCTCTTCTTTCATCAGAAAGAAATAGTTAATTCCTAAATGATATGAAATGAGGGTGGCTGTCCAAAATACAATGCAATTATAGCAACCACACGCGCCAGCGTTCACTCAACCCGGAAATAACTTACATCGATAGAAAGCTAGCTAGCTAACCAACGTCTTCGCCTTGCTCTAGAATCAAAACAATGGCTTCAGATTCGGAGAAGATGCTTTCTTGTTACTCATCCAGTTATGAATATGATTCAAATAGTTCTGAAGAGGAAAGCATACATGTTTGCAATCGATTAAAGAAGTCCATCCGGATCAATGTAGCGTCCCAGAAAATGCACAAGATGGTGCCCAAGCTCAGTTGGAAATGGGCTGATTTGTCTACTGGGAATTTGTCTCAACTAGTATCAAATAGTAGTCTTGGTGCAGCACACACATTTATTATTATAAATAATAAAGTGGAATGGTGTTTTTTTTTTATGTGATTTGATTGTGGTGGTAAGAGGTAGCCGATTTAGTGTATGTCAGGTAAGTGCCCAGTAAAGAACCCAATTACCAAATGTGCAACATGCTATGTCAAATGATTTGGGGATCAGAATCAGAATCATCTTTATTGCCAAGTATGTAGAACACACAAGGAATTTGTTTCCGGTAGAACACGCTGCACTAGTATCGTCGTCAAAAAAAAAACTGCTAAGTGGCACTATACAGTTCCATTTTGGCTACTGTTGAACTGTTGATCAATCACATGCTAACAATGTGACACGACAGTGGATTTTTATTTTTTTTTGCAACAACGGGTCAAAACAATTAGCACAGGGTTGAACGGGGGAATTAAAACAAGTGCCGTCAGGCAAATTACAAGCACACAATAGATAGAAAACGAGTGCTGTCAATAACTAAATGCAGCCGTGTGAGAACTTGACAGTGAGGAATTCATACAATGAACATTTGACTCAGCCCGCCGCAGAGTTTTATGAAGTGGGCACGGCGTACCGAGATCTCGTAAGCAAAAACGTGTTTTAACAGGAAGGCTCGTCCCTAACTGCAACTGGGTCGGAGCTCTTTAGGCAGGTGGAACTTGTGTGAATTTGCAGCATCAATATTGCAATGGAGTTCAAGGACTATATTTTCAAATCTATTTGATCAATAACAAGAAGCTAAACAGAACGGGAACTTGATGCCAATGATGAGGTTCCAATCATACCCAGATTCACATTCCACATACTGACACCCAAATCCAAGGACAAGGGGATGTGTGACATAATCCCAGAGATATCTGAAAACTCCAAACAGGGGGTTCCAGTGAGCGGCCAGGAGCACAGCCGCTCTTTCAGAATTGGGAGGGATTGGGGTACGGGGGCGGGGGCTTTTTTCAGGAGTAAATCAACTTTTATAAATAAATTATCTTCACACATTCAAGTGTGACTCTTAGTCAAAGAACTTCATGAAATCACCAAATCCATTGAGTTGAATTTTCAATTACGGTGAGACCTCAACTTACAAACACCTTATCTTACAAACTTTTCGTCTTACAAACGTCAAATTTATGAAAATGAAACCTTATAATAAGCACTATTTTCATAATACACACCCACCACGGCTGGCGGAGTGATCTTCGGCGGAAGCACACGACCGAACAGCACCAGAGGTTAAGTTACCAAGAGTCCTTATGGAAGGTGACTCTCCTTCCATAAGCCATCAACGACCATCAAAAAGGTAAATAAAACTTTATTTTACAGCACAGTTTATTTCTTTAATTACAGTCCTCATGTAATGCGCCTCTCCTTCCAAACAGCAATTCCCTTTGACCTCCAACGCCATTCCATCAAGCTATAAATGATGTAAATAAAGTGACTTTATGATACAATGCAGTGTAGTTCTTTCATTACAATACGATAGCACATTTATTATACATAGAATAAGGTATGTTGTGTGTAGTTTTAAGGCTTATTTAGTTGAAAAGTAAATTTTATGGAAACCCGGGAACGTATTATTCCCATTTTAATGGTTTCCTATGGGAATTTGTTTTTTGAGATACACACTTTTCGCCTTACACACTCTGTCTGGGAACCAATTAAGTTTGTAAGTTGAGGTCTCACTGTAATGAAATGCTCAATGGAATTTAAAATTTAGCAAAAAACAAACATAAATAATATAATCAAAAAAACTTTTTTTGCTGTCTCGTTTTGGAAAAGGAAGTGAAAATGCTAACAATGTACATAAGTATTTTAAAAAGTTAACTCATTCGCTGCCAGATGTGAAAAAAATGTGTCCACTCCAGTGCCAGGGTTTCTGTCATTTTCACTGAAATTGCAGGCCACCTTCATTTCAAGCTCATATAACTCCAGACCCATATAACGTAGAAATTAAGTTTTTTTTCTGATGAAAGAAGAGAGTTTACGGTTTCTTTAGCTGCATTGAATGTTTATGCAGTCCTAAAACTTAATAATAATAATAATAATAATAATACAGTAAAGTCTCGTTATATCGATAGTACTGCTTATTACGATACTATTTCTATGAACGCAAGGAGAAAATTCACATGCCGCAGGATCTGATATATCGATAGTCCGGTTATATCGATATTTTTTCCGACTCCCGAGAATATCGATATCACGAGACTTTACTGTAATAATAAATTTCATTTCTAAGCGTCTTTCAAAACTCTCAAGGTCACTCTCCAGTCACAGGATATTTTTTTTCTGTGGGTGAGCAGTGGCAGCCACACGCGCCAGCGTTCACTCAACCAGGAAGTAACTCAAATAGATAGAACGTTAGCTAGCTAGCCAAACGTTAGCCAACAGATATTAATAAAAAAACAGTGGAAGTGGAAAAAAACAGCTCGCAGCTAAACAACTTTTTTCATTTTCATTTACACTACAACCGATGCTACAGGGAATACAATACAATACAATACATACAATACAATACAGCTTTATTCATATCGAGCCATCACAGTAATAAAGCCACGAGAACTGCTGGCTACCTAGAATTTTTAATGTCGGCTTTCATATGTGCAGCGACAAACAGTCTTATTAAAACACTTTGGGAAAAAGTGTGGTTTGTTTGTAACAAAATAAAAGCATTCCTCGATCATAACAACGAATAAAGTCAATCTGCCTTAACTACGTCCAGAGTGGCTACGTAGCGCGTGTGACTTCCACGCATGTCCGCGCACTCTTACTCTGCGTTTGTTCTCCCAGAGGGGCGGACACTAAGCGAGCGCGCGACGGACTATAAATCCCTCCGGAGTACCCGCGGAGCGCGGCTCGGCGCTGCTCGACTGCGCGATGAGGACTAGAAAGCCACGCGCGACCCTCCACGCTCTTCTCCGTACGCGGGATGTGACGGCGCGCCGAGGAAGGACGCGACAATGGGGGAGAAACTAACTATTTGTGCTTCTTTGCCACCCGTGGAGTGGGAGATTTGCCTTTTTGGGATTCCTAGTGTGGAGCAGCTTGTGTTTCATTGATCCTCAAGGTCCAAAGTGCGTACATGTTCTGGATCTGGGTGGCATTTCAGCTGTTTCCTTACCGGTGGACATAAACTGTCAAGTAGGGATTTTTTTTTTCCTCCATCTTATTTTTGGGATGCACTGGAGGATAATATATGACGTTTGGATTTTAATCGCAATTCGGTGCAGGTCTGCATGGGCCGTCTTTAAGGTGAGAGGGTTATAATTTGTTGTTATGGGAGAGGCAGTGGAGTTGGAACGTAACACATCAATAAATCAATGTTTTCCCTTTTGTTTTATTGTGAAATTAATCTTGGGCATGTCCATTTTCAAACCAAGCACGGCGATTGTAAAGAATTGCACGTCTTTCATTTTTTTTAAACTGCACTCAAATTAAATTTACTTTGAAAGCTCTTGGAATTACTTTTACTTCATTTTCCATATGAAGATGATCTAACCCTCCTCCCTTAAATTCCATCTTGTGCATTTTGTCCCACTTTAAAATTCATCCCGTAGCAGGAATACAGTTCACAGCAACAAACTAAAATGCATGAACAGTAAAATAATGATATGGTCGCCCCTGCCTCGGTTTGAACTGTGGGACGGTTGCATGAATGGCAACAGGTGGACACGGGATTCTTGTATTGTGTCGTGAATGTCACTATGGGTCACTCGATGGCAGAGACATGTTGAAAAACTACCAAAAAACTTTAATTTACCATATTTTCTGGAATATAAGGCGCACCTTCAATGAATGACATTTTAAAAACATTTTCCATACATAAGGTGCACCGCATTATAAGAGGCACCTTCAATGAATGACAGATTTTAAGAGGTTTTCCATATATAAGGCGCACCGCATTATAAGGCGCATGGTCAGTTTTTGAAAAAAAGTTTTCTTTTAGGTGCACCTTATAGCGCAGAAAATACAGTAATCCTATGTTTGTCGATTTTTAAATGATTTTAAGGGGGTGTTGGGGTACTCCATCATGACATAAGCGGGAGAGGTTGGTCAGGGCGGGGAGTTACACTGTGGCGACGATAACGATGACATAACATGTATATGAAATACTAAGCGTAGACTCGTTTGTGGCCATGTTTTTCGGGATAGCATGCAAACACACCAAAAAAAAAATGGCCATGATATATGGATAATGTGTACATAAAATACAAAAGAATAATGTACCAGGATATTTGGGTTTGCTCACCTGGATGATTTGATTTTGCACAGGAATAATCTTAAACCCACAAATGTGTTATTTATGGCCACATAATACGGACAGAATTTGGCTGTTGTACGTTATACCAATGGAATTTTGTGGCGAAAAATTAGTTGAGTGCATATATTTTATGCCTATATTATCGCTTTTCATGGGCATTAATCATGATTTTATATTGAAGTGACAATTTCTTTATTTTTTATTTATGTATTTATTTATTTATTTGTGTGTTTATGTTTTTATTCTTATGTATGGGTATATTTATTTGTGTATTTATTTAGTCATAGATGTATTTATGTGTTATTTATTTATGTGTTTATTCATTTATGTGTTTATTTATGTAATATTTATATGTCATTTTATTTATTCGTCTTTTTATTTATTTATTAGTCTTTTTATTTATTTATTCATCTTTTTGTTTATCTATTCATTTATTCGTCTTGTGTATATGTATGTATGTATGTATGTATGTATGTATGTATGTATGTATGTATGTATGTATTTTTATTCATGCATTTATTTACTTATTCATCTTTCCATTTATTTATTCGTCATTTCATTTATTTATTCATCTTTTTATGTATTTATTTATTCGTCTTTTTATTTATTTATTTGTCTTTTTTGTTTATTTATTCATCTGTATATATATTTATTTATTCATCTTTTTATTTATTTATTCATTTATTTATTCGCCTTTTTTTTATTTATGTCTTTTTATTCGTCTTTTTTGTTTATTTATTTATTTATTTTTATTGTAGGCACAGGTTCAAATTCCGTTTCTACATTCTTTCTAACACATTTCATAGCGATTGATTATTATTTTTTTGCATAGTTTCTATCTTTTTGCTGGCCCAGAATGTGTGTTTTATTGGCATGTTTTTTTAAAATACAGTAAAGTCTCGTTATATCGATATTCAAGGGAGTCCGAAAAAATATCGATATAACCGGGACTATCGATATATCCGACCCTGTTTGCATGTAATTTTCTCCGTGCGTGCATAGAAATAGTATCGATATAACCGGGACTATCGATATATCCGATATCGATATAACGAGACTTTACTGTACTTTGTTAGCAAGTTATACAATTTCATAGCCACAAGAGAGTAATTTGGTCCGACGTTACGTCTGGTACTTGGTGAATTGTCAACTCTTTCTTGACAGGATATCAGATTTGATATTTCTCCTCTTTTCCAGCTCTCCTTATAGGAACTGAGTCTAAAATGAATTTATGGGATGTGGCGGCCATGTGTTTGTTGCTCCTGAGCTCTGTCGCTACCAGGCCTCTCTACCAAAGCATCCATCCACCCAAGAGGACTTTGTTCCCTGCCAGCTACTCTGATTCTGCACACCCGTCCGCGGAGGACCGGGAGACCAGTTTATCGATGCGCAGTACCAAGGGCAACCTACAGGAGATATCCATGGAGGATCAATGTAAGCTTTTCGCTAAACGTCTGCGCCACCTTGATGGAGTCATTCTCCGTCAACCACAAAGTAGCTTACTGGCTAACAATCGTCATTTCATCAGGGTCAGTTATGAGCGGCAGCTAAATGCAAGATCACAATGAAAATTGAGTCACTATTTTAGTTTTTAGCGAACAAACATCAACTAGCGTAATGCTAACAAGGCGATAGGTTGGCTTAGGGAAATCTGGATAGGTGTTGTAGTCATAACTCTCTTAACTCCTCCCTTTTGAAAAAAACTAAGAGCTTGCAAATATCATCACTAGCATAGATTATTTCTGCTTTGTGATCACGCCGAATATTAGCCAACAACTTTTAAGGGACCTTATTTGCCACTTTCTTGCTCTTGAGTGCAAACCCGATTCAAGCTATCTGAATGTGGTTCCCTAGCCTGGAAAAGTTAGCACCATGCTAATTTTCTTTCGTTGGTATTTCTCATCAAGGATTATTATGCTGAACTTTCCATATTGTGTATAAATGATCGACTTTTAGCTCTGAACCTCATCCTTCATCCTTAACTCATTCACTGACAGACAATGTGCAAAAATGCATCCACTCCAGTGCCAGGGTTTTTGTCATTGTCACTCAAATTCCAGGACCCACAGAATATTTCGTTTTAGGACTACATAAACATTCCAATAGAGTCTTAGAAACTTTAGTGTGTCTTCTTTTAACCGAAAAAAAAAATAGTTAATTCCTAAATTAAATGGGTCTGGAGTTAGATGAGATTGAAATGAGGGTGGCTGTCCAGAATACAATGTAATACATAGTACATACTGGTTTATATAGTGTTTTAACAACAGATAAAGCTGGAACAAAGCGCTAACATGGAAAAAAAGGTAAATGCTGCCCCCTTGTGTAAGTGAAAAAAAAAAACATTGCCAGAGTTCTGGCCAGCGCCTTATCAGCACCCAAGCATGCAAAAACAAAACCCGAACAAATTCTGAAATGGCACTCTACGTCACATTTTCAATTCCCGAATAAATTCATGAATGGCAGTGAATGAGTTCATGTACGACGTAAAAATGTTTTAAACTATGATATTTTTGTACCAGGGATTGAGTGTCTGTCTGTGCTGTTAAAAGATAAAAGTTTCCCGGAGAGTTTCGGATTTCCCACCATTATCAGTCCGGTGGAGTGTGGCCAACAGATAAGGACATCAGACGACAATTTATCAGGCAGCAGATATGTCATTTGTGTTTTATTCCACGTTACATCACCCTAGTGTCAAAACAGACGCGTCTCATGAACCAAACCATGAGCGTGGAAGACGCTTGCCAAACACTTGGCCTCTCTTCCGCTGTTTACATTCACCACTGCCTACGCGACCTCAAGTCAGAAATCAACGGCGCGTTTTTCGTCGCTCAAAACGCTCGTCGGCCAGGAGTGGAAAGTTTGAAGCGTTTTGTTTATGTGTGCGTTTTAACAGCAACGCTGGGCAGGAATTTTAGATTGTTTGGATTTGTGTGACACTGGATCATCTTCACCTAGGAGGCAGAATTTGGAGGGGGGGGTGAGGTGAAGTGGATAGGAAATGGAACATGTGGAGCCAGTCTTTAAACTGCCATATCTTGTGTTTGCATCGCGTTGACATCACGGGTGCTCCCGTAGAAGCCAAAGATTTTAAAGTGTAAATCAGTGATTCCCACACTATTCTGTTTAATTTAATTTTGCCAGACAAAATTAGGTCATTGATAATATAATAAAAGTACATTAATAATAATTATTATTAGTTTTAATTTCATTTAACTTATTCACTGCCATTCATAAATTCATTCTGGAATTTAAAATATGACATAGAGCGCCATTCCCGGAATTTGTTCGGGTTTTATTTTTTCATGCTTGGGTGCGATAAAGCGCTGGCCATGGCCTCTGGCTATGTTTTTTTCCCTTCCACAAGGGGGCTGCATTTCCCTTGTTTCCATGTTAGCGCTTTGTTCCAGTTCAGCTGTTGTTAAAGCGCTATATCCTTTCCAGCAGCTCCTGTATTTTGTTTTTCTACTTCTTTCTTTCCTTTCCTCTTCCTTTCATAACTTTGCTGCTGTGTTACTTCCAAGGAGAGTGAACGCTGGCGCGAATGGCTGCCGCTGCTCACCCGCGCAAAAAAAAAAAATATTAGCTATCTATTCGCTATATAGCTAGCTACCTAGCAATTTCAGCCAGGAAAAATATTAGCTTTCTAGCTAGATAGCTATCTATTAGCTGTCTTGCTATCTATTAGCTAGCTAGCTAGCTTTGTATCTTTTTGAGTTATTCCTGGTTGAGTGAACGCTGGCACGTGTGGCTGCCGCTGCTCGCCCACAGAAAAACTTGAGTCCTTGTCCTTGAGAGTTTTGAAATGCGCTTAGAAATTACATGTATTATTACTATTATTATTACTATTATTATTATTATTATTATTATTATTAGACCAATATGTATGTATTGCATTGTATTTTGGACAGCCACCCTCATTTCAAGCTCACATAACTCCAGATCCATAAAATTTAGGAATTTAGTCACAGGTGTCTAACGCTGTATTGAATGTTTATATGGTTCGAAAACTCAATATTTTGTGGGTCTTGGAATTTAAGTGACAATGACACTGGAGTTTGACACATTTTTGCACGTCTGGCAGTGAGTAAATTAATTGTTCAGCCAGTCACTAGATGCCGTTAGAATAAATAGTGAAATAAAGCTACATTATTCGGTACAAATAAAACCATTTTAGACAACCGCAGTGAAATTGGGAATCTGTGTGAAATCTACATCGGAGGGAAGCATTGTTGTCAGGGGGAAAAGAAAAAAAGTGTCGAAATTGAAGCATTGTGGCTCTGATAGCATTTGTGTGCTGCTGATAAGTTGCAACACAACTTGCGTAACCAGTTGCAGTGTGCTAGCTGGCAGCAGGTGCACGCTGCCTGTCAGTCTGAAGGCTGCATTTACACCACTCAAGTGACCCACTTCAGTTTTCAATCCCACGGGGGCCAATTTCAGCTATGTAAATGTCCAAAATGTGTGGATGAATACTGGAATATACGGTTGTGAAGTGCAGTGAAATCCGCAATCATCTAAATACTCTCTTGAAACATGCGTTTTTTTTACGGTAACGTCATTATTTTCGAGGTCTTCAAAAACAAAAAAAACCCAAAGATTTAAAATGATACATTGACAGAATTAGCAGCATCATTTAAGGCAAAAACAGCAGTGCAACACACCGAGCACTCTGTTTACAATTATCAAATCCCATTTCCAGATAAACAAACTCCTCTTGCAATAAACACTGATAATCACTCCCAGAGATTGACTATAAAATCAACCCATAGCCATAAAAAGTAGGCTTAGAAACAATCTCACATTCAATACTTCCTGTTTTCACTCTTCTTCCCAAAAAAGATGGCACACATGCTAATATGCTGCCATCTAGTGGTAAACAGCAGAATTAGCTATCTATTTGCAATCTGGCTAGCTAGCTATCTAACTCACTATCAATTACTGATCTATTAGCTAGATATCTGACCTTTTATCTGTTTGAGTTATCCAGCTATCTAGCTAGCTATCCATTAGTTATCTATTAGCTAGCTGGCTAACTTTCTATCTGAGTTATTCCGGGTTGAGTGAACGAACGCTTGTTGCCGCTGCTCACCTAATGCAAAACTTATCTTGTGACTGTAAAGCGACCTCGAGAGTTTTGAAAGGTGCTTATAAATGAATTGTATTATTATTATTATTATTATTATTATTATTATTATTATTCAACATTTTTAATTAATTTTGAATCACGACCATTTTGACTTA
The DNA here is from genome assembly GCF_051943395.1 of Hippocampus bargibanti. Taxonomy (NCBI): domain Eukaryota; kingdom Metazoa; phylum Chordata; class Actinopteri; order Syngnathiformes; family Syngnathidae; genus Hippocampus; species Hippocampus bargibanti. Next base: position 11,723,040 of record NC_142751.1, on the reverse strand, counting down.
TGACCATTTGGTCGGAATGGAACCCGGTCGTAAGTCGGATGTTACCTATATATGGGAAAAATTAAAAATATGCCATTCATTGTGGGTAGGCCTTATACACCGGTGCGCCTTATACACCGGAAAATACGGTAGTTAGTGTATTTTGGGACAAGCCAAAGATCCTAATATAACAGAGGTCAAGAAAGAGCTAGACTCCGCCTCCTCTCCGCTTAGATCCAATCAGAACGAGCGTACAAGGAAATCAGGTGCTGTGTAAGGAAAGTCTGGCGACAACGCCAGACATTTTTTGCAGTTTTTTTTTACGACGATACTAGTGCAGCGTGTTCTACCGGAAACAAATTCCTTGTGTGTTCTACATACAGTAAAGTCTCGTTATATCGATATCGGATATATCGATAGTCCCGGTTATATCGATACTATTTCTATGCACGCACGGAGAAAATTACATGCAAACAGGGTCGGATATATCGATAGTCCCGGTTATATCGATATTTTTTCGGGCTCCCTTGAATATCGATATAACGAGACTTTACTGTACTTGGCAATAAAGATGATTCTGATTCTGATTCTGACATCCCAGCCGGACACAGACACCTGCCATCATGGAATTAACTGTTCTTGCTGTTGTCCCCATTGTTCTCTCGTCAATCCCCGATCGCTCTGACATTGTGTCTGTCCCTCGACTGCTTTTCAGTAATGCATTAGGATGTTGCTTCTTGACCTGCTCAATGTGTAAAAGTGCTATCTGTAGGTAATCGGTGCCATCTAAATAAAACCGATTTGCCTTGACAGAACAACAATGTCTCCATAGATGATTGAGCAGAAGGTACAGATGCGAGTGTTATTGGTGTGTAATTGAAGAAACGTGTGGCGCGAAAAAGCGAAAAAGTGTTTTGGACCTGTTCCTTGTCAGCAGATGTTTGCGCTGCACGATAGTATTCTTCACACTGAATAGTTGACATTGAAAAAAAAACACCAGTTCCTGATGTTGGGATATTTGAACAGTAAACAAAATGGCGGCAGCTGTTCTTCAGTGGCGTTACAGCGCAAGCTAATATGCTAGCTCGATTTCACGTGTTGTGTTATGGGATATGAAGCAGCTGGAGTACAGGTGAAGATTTACTTCTTTCACAAACATGCTTTAGAACAGATGTTATGAAACATTTTGGGTTCAGGGACTAGAACTGTTTATACAAAATTGAACATTCATCCATTGGTTCTAACACAACAGTTGGAAAACCATTGAGACATCATTAAAATGTGTCACAGTTCGTTTTACAAATGCCGGTTTTATGGTTGAATTTAACTTTTAATGTTAATATATTAGGATTCAATTTATATATTCTTCGGTGGTACTTAACTCATTCACTGCCAGACGATGTGCAAAAATGTGTGCACTCCAGTGCCAGGGTTTTTGTCATTTTCACTCAAATTGCAGGACCCACAGAATATTTAGTTTTAGGACTACTTAAACATTCAAAACTTAGAATCTCTTCTGTTATCAGAAAAAATGAGTGAATTAATAGGTTATATGGATCTTGAGTTATCTGAGCTTGAAATGGGGGTGGTTGTAAAAAATACAATATAATGCATACATATTGATTTATATAGCGCTTTAACAACAGCTGAAGTTGTAACAAAGCAAAGCATATTGAGTTTTAGGACGAGATAAACATTCAATTCAGCGTTAGAAACCTTAGACTCTCTTCTTTAATCACACAAAAAAGAGTTAATTCATAAGTTATATGTGTCTGGAGTTATTTGAGCTGGAAATGGGGGCAGCTGTACAAAATACAAAACATTCATATTGATTTATATAGCGCTTCAACAACAGCTGAAGCTGTGACAAAGTGTCAACATGGCCAAAAGACAAATGCTACCTCCTCGTGGAAGGGAAAAACATTGCCAGAGGTCTGACCAGCGCTTTATCGGCACAGCCCGCAAGGAAAAACTCGAACAAATTCGGGAATGGTGCTCCACATCACACTTTTCAACTTCAATTTCCATTTTTTTGCGTGCATTGCAGATGACGTGACGAGTCCTTATTCGGAGCAGTTTGATGATGTCATGGACTTCATCGAGGAGACAATCAGCAGATTGCGACGATCCTCTGACTCCCGAGGCCCAAAGGAGCGGGAGCGAAAGCAAAGGGGGGCGGCAAACAACACGCAAGGGGGCGGGAAGGCCCGCGGAGGCGACAGGAAGCGAAACCGGAGCAGAGGAGGCGGGACCCGAGGGGCTAATGGAGGCAAAGCGGGACGAGGCCAACGGGGTCGAGGGAGATCGCCAGCTCGTGGCAGTCGAGGATGCCTCCTCAAGGAGGTCCACCTCAACGTGACAGACTTGGGTCTGGGCTACCAGACTAAAGAGGAGCTGATCTTCCGTTACTGTAGCGGCCCTTGCGCAGAGGCCGAGACCAACTACGACAAGATCCTCAGAAACCTCAGCCACGGCAATAAACTGGACAGGGACGCACCCTCTCGCACCTGTTGCCGACCGGTCGCCTTTGACGATGACCTATCATTTTTGGATGATAACGTGGTCTACCACACGCTTAAGAAACACTCGGCTAAGAGGTGCGCTTGCGTATGAGACAGACTCAAAAACAACAAAAAACATAGAATCAATGGAACTTATAAAGAATATACTGTTACATTTCCCTGTTTTTCTAACTGTGTTTTCTAAAAAACAAACAAACAACAAAAAAAAACTTTTTTTTCTGGAAAGCCTCACAGGAATATCATTTTCTTTCTTTCTTTGGTGAGGACTCTTTCGGACACAACAGGATTCAGCGCAATCCGGCCCCCCATACACGCTCATCATACAAATACAGGTAACATCTAACTTACAACCGAGTTCCGTTCCGACCAAACGGTCGCAAGTCAAAGTGGTCGTAAGTCGAAATCCATTCAAAATGTTGAATAGAGACTCAGAGGCTAAATGACTCGCAAACCTCCCCCGCCCGGCGCCATCACACGGTCGATTGCTGGTCGTAAATACGGGTGGTCGTAAGTTGAGCTGGTCGTAAGTCGGATGTTACCAGTATATTGACATACTATATATAAATATCTATCTTTATATATATATATATATATATATATATATAGGTATATATATAGACACACGGTATATATGTATGAATACGCTTGTGTGGAAAAGGTATATTTATTAAGATGAAATTAACTTATTGTTATTTATTTGGCTTACGACAAGTTGTCGTCTTTATTTATTAAATTGCTTGCTTTGTCCGGGGACGCTGTCGCCATGGATACGTCCATTAGGAAGCTTCGTCTAGTCAAACAAGGTACATTTCGTTGTCCCCGTCAGCGTGTTTCATCAAAATACACCCGCACATATGCACATTTTTCAAACAATTTGCAAGGGTATTTTTTGTTCCATCTGAAAGGTTAGAGGGTCAACGTTGAACAGATATTTACCGGCTTATCTGGGCATTGTTCCATCTGCTATTACATCTCTGATTTGGCAATTTTTACGCAAAGTGTATCGGGACTAGGACCAAAAGAAGCAAATTTTTGTTGTTGTTTTTTGATTCCCCCTTCACTTTTGAGGCTTTTTGTTTGTCGTTACTTTGGAAGTTAGCCTGATGGTCTGGTGTGTGATGAGATTGAAACATCTGGAGCTTTGTAGTCAAAAATCCCTTTTACGCATTTTTCCCCCCTGGTGTCCCACCGTCTTTTGCATCTCAGATGTACGAATTTTGCGGACATTTATGTATGAAAGAATCAGGACCAAAAGAAACTACAGTGATACCTCGGTTTACGAACCCCTTGACTGACAAACCTTTCAGTTTCCGAACTTTACATTTAGGAAAATTTTACCTTGGCATACAAACTTTTTTCGTACATGGAGCTGCCTCAATGAGTGATGTGTCGTTCGCGAACGAGCCAGTTATTCTAATAACAAAATGGCAGCCGACTGTTTTTGTCCTCTATTCCCCGCCCCCAGTCTTCAGTTAAAGCTACATGATTGGGCAAGAACGCAGCAGTGAGGGGGGTTTAAACATTAAAGAGACAGGCAGACGACCGTGAGAGAGTTTCAACTTTGATAGTTCAAAGGCAGAGCGTAGACTGCAAGGTGAAAATATCCCATCAATCAGGCTCCATAAACAACCCGCACAAGCCATCTATACACTTGATGCAAAAAGCTATCAACCCAGCTAAGCAGTAGACAATCGATGGGGAAAAAGGTAAAATTAGCGCAGAGAAAGCACCTACAAGGATCATTCCTCAAGATGGTGAAAGAAGGTTACGTTGCTCATCAAGTGTTTAATGCTGATGAAACCGGCCACTCCATTCCATCAAGCCATCAACGATCATCACAAAGGTAAATAAAACGACTTTATTATACAGTACAGTTTATTTCTTTAATTATGATACTATAGCACATTTATTATACATAAAATAAGGTATATTGTATTGTGTGTACGTTTAAGGCGTGTAAAATTAAAAAGTAGAAAATTATGTTTTATGGGAACGGATTATTCTCATTTTAATGGTTTCCTATGGGAAATTATTTTTTGGGAAACACTTTTCGTCTTACACACTGTCTGGGAACCAATTAAGTTCGTAAGCCAAGGTATCACCGTAATTGTCATTATTATTCTTATTTTTTAAGCCTGGTTCATTTCTTTTCCTTCACATGGCCGACTGAGAATCATAGTCCTGTACACCGGTTGCATATTTACAGGTAAAAAAGTGAAAGAAAAAAATAGCAACAATGATCTCTGAGGACTTTGGAATCAAAGAAGCCGCCTGCCAATCAGCAATCTGAATCCTAAACGCTTATTCTCATCCCTGAGGGGGAGGCGTGGAACAGCCCCCACCCCAACTCTGAAAAGAGGATTTGAAAGTGATCCCCCCCCTTGAACATGAGTCTTAAGCAAACATCCCCCGCCGGCTAAGGGAGACGATCGCTACTGTACCGCTGTCGGCGTGCGTCAAAGTGACGTTCCAAACAAAAGCAAAATCTTTAAATAAGATGCGTGTTTTCGATGCGCAGTTACATGTTCAATTGAGGGCATATCAACATCCCGGATGAAAGCAGAGCGGACAGGCGAGCATTTCGAGTGGAAGAGTGATTCCTCGGGGAGGGTCTTGACGTTACTACAGATTAGGGGACCAAGGTATCTGTGCCCACCCGGCAACAAGCGAGGCAGCTTTACAATGTATAATCCCCCATCCGACACACACAAATCCACAATATAGAGATGAATTTAGGCCAAATACGAAGAAGGAAAAAAATCTTGCTTTTATAGCAACATACCTCATCAATTGGATCATTGTCCATGCTTGGTCCACGAGTTTTTTGTTTTTTCCTCCATATGACAACTTTGGAGATATCCCAGAAGCCCCTCATATGAATCTCGTTTGGTGTAAAGGGGTTCTCAAATATCTAAGGTGCAAAGAAGAAGAAAAAAACATGACTAAATAAATTAGAATCCTAACACATAAATACCATACATGTCAAAAGCATTTTTAATTCATTTAAAGGACAACCGACACCATTTTTTTTGTTTCCTAACTGACATTAGAAAAACGTTTTATAGCATCTAAAATACAATAATAAATAATAAAACACGCAGGCTGATATTTTTAGTCAAATGCAAAAAAAAAACAATGCAAATGATTTAAAGTGTCCTAAAACTGCCAGAAAATGAGCTCGGAACTGGGAATATTCAGAAAGTCCCGCCCCCTTGTACGTGACGTCACACCATGACGTCTTGTCTTGCTCGAGAATCAAAACAATGGCTTCAGATTCGGAAAAGATGCTTTCTTGTTGCTCATCCAGTTATGAATATGATTCAAATAGTTCTGAAGAGGAAAGCATAAATGTTTGCAATCGATTAAAGAAGTCCTTCCGTCTCATTTTGAGCCGTCTGGACTCCAATGTAGCGTCCCAGATAATGCACAAGATGGCGCCCAAGCTCCGTTGGAAATGGGCTGATTTGTCTGCTGGGAATTTGTGTCAACTAGTATCAAATAGTAGTCTTGGTGCAACACACACAACGATTCACCATCGCGTTATATATGTGTTTTCCTTCTAATTTCGCCATCAACACGGATCAACACAATATTTTCAGACCAAACAAAGTACCCAAAATGCATTGTGTGTCGCTTTCTCGGTCAGGGGCGTTCCTGACATGATGTAACATCAGGCATCGTCATCAACTCGAAAACAAGACTTTCTGAATATTCAGCTCGAGTCTTAAAACGTAAAATATAGCTATATGCCGTGGAATCTTTGTAAAATGCGCTCAGTAGAAGTCATTTCAAGTGATTTTACAAATTATGAACGCAACTTGTCCGGAAGTGTCGGTTGTCCTTTAAGAGAAAAAAATAGACAAACTAACGACGTAGACTTTCTCTGGCGATTTCTCTCGTATTATCTTTCGTTCTGTCTCTCTCTAGCGATTTCTCTCGAACATTAAAACACATAACACAGAAGCAGAAGTGATCATGACAAAATATTCTAAATAAAGTATTGGAGAGGATTTTAAGAAAAAAATAAATATGAAGATTCACATAGAAACATTACACAATATGACCAAATACATTATATTTTTGTGGTCATGACAAACAATGAGTTAATATTGGCGCCAGTGACAAATGTTATAAAATAATAATCCATTTGATTTCTAAGCGCCGTTAAAAACTCTCAAGGTCACTTTACAGTCAGTTTTTTTTTTTCTGTGGGTGAGCAGCGGCAGCCACACGCACCAGCATTCACTCAACCCGGAATAACTCAAATAGATCGAACGCTAGCTAGATAGGTAATAGATAGTTAGCAAGATATTTAATAGATAGCTATGACAGTAAAGTTGTATCTTGCCGGGATAAATTGTGTCATCTTATGACAATTATATGTTATTTGTTCTCCAAGGTGCAGTTGTAATATTACAATACAGTAAAGTCTCGTTATATCGATATCGGATATATCGATAGTCCCGGTTATATCGATACTATTTCTATGTACGCACGGAGAAAATTACATGCAAACAGGGTTGGATATATCGATAGTCCCGGTTATATCGATATTTTTTCGGACTCCCTTGAATATCGATATAACGAGACTTTACTGTATTTAAGTAAAAGTTTAACAGAGAAGGCAAATCTGATTTAATGAGTGAATTTTTAAAAAAACATGTTTTATGCTTTCCCTTGTGGAAAAGACAAATATTCTCTCATAACGCTCCCACTCCCACCAAGGTTTTGTGAAACTCTGCTATAAACAAACTCAATTGTATTCACTTTTTTCTTTGTTCATTAGTCATCTGTCACGCTCTGATTGCCATTTTTGTCATAATTGATGTACAGTATTTTCTCCACGTGATGGCAAACTATCATACATTTTGTCTGTATTTGAAGAACCCTGAGATGCAACAAAAAAAAATGGGAATCGGGTTCAAAAGGGAGAGCTAATCAGCAGAAAAAGAGGTTTTCAAAGAGAATGTAAACATGTGAACGAGTCCTCAGTGTTAAGGATTTTGCTTTCTGTCGTTTCGTGTTCGAGAACCAAAAGCTCTCTTGCAAACTTTATTTTTGTACACTTTTGTTTTTATAAGACTTTTTACAGAATAAAAATCAGTTTCTACGCGTGTTTGTCCGTCTTTTAGTACGTGACACATGGTGCTAATTTGCCTTACTGTGTGTTTATAGCAGTTCAATGTAAAATTGAGGATGGGAGTCGATAGAACAGGTCTCCACCCCGACCACCCCCCGCCTCCTTTCCTGCACCGCATTCCTAAACGGCAGCCCACCCACCCGCCACGGTCGTACAGTAAACACAAACGTGAGTCAGGGGGCTTAAGACTTGTTTCTATGGAGTAAAAACAATCCCGTACAGCACATTCTGATGAGAAGATAGCGCAGCTTTAGTTAAAAGGGCAAAGTAACGTATAGCTTCAAAGTATCATGGATTTAAATAGACGTCACGGCGCGTGGGTCGTCTTTCAAAGCATTTCCAATTTGGCTGACATCTGAATGGATTTTTTTTTTACAAAAGTCTAACAGTATTTCAAGACTAATTACATTTCAGTATCACTACTTTTAATGACAGGGTTACAAATTAGTTTTTTGCTTCAGAATACACGATAGGTGTGTTAGCTGCTATGCTAACAGGTCAAGAACAAAATAAGCAACTGAATGAAAAACAAGAACTTTGATTTGAAAATATCTTTTTCTGATAACATGAGTTACATAGTTCCTTTGAATGACGTGACATACAGTGATACCTCGGCTTACGAACAGTTTAGCTCACAAACTTTTCGCCTTACGAACATAAAATTCATGAGAATATAATCTTGGCATACGTACTAGTTTTCGGGGGATGAACACCAAACCACACGGTCGAACAGCGCCACGGTGGCCGGCGGACTAGTTTTCCACACCCACTTTCTTTGAGGAGTGCAGTTGTGGTTTGGTATCGAGTGGAGTACTTTTGCTATTATGGGACCGAAAAAGACCCCACCACAGGCTAGTGTTAAGCCGAAGCGGACACAAAAGAAAATTACGGTCGAGCAGTCGAAGAGCATCGAAAAACACGAACGAGGTGTGCGTTTGTGTGACTTAGCGTCCCAGTACCAGTATGCTAAGTCGACCATTGCTACGTGTGGCTAAGAGTGTTTCTGTGTTGTCTAAGCAATGGTCTCAGGTAATAAAAGAGGTTGAAAAACTTGTTGATTTGGATTGACGAAAAGCAGCTAGCAGAGGACTGTGTGAGTGAGGGTATTATCGCCAAGAAAGCACGGCAACTTCACTCGGATATCATCAAGAGGCAACGACATCAACGACCATCACAAATGTAAATAAAACAACTTTATTTTACAGTCTTTAATTACAATACCATAGCTCATTGATTATACATAAAAAGTATATTTTGTGTAGTTTTAAAGCTTATTCAGTAGAAAAGTATGTTTTATAGGGACCCGGGAACAGATTATTCTCATTTTTAATGGTTTCTCATGGGAAATAAATGTTTGGCAGACGAACTTTTCGCCTTACACGCACATTCTGGGAACCAATTAGGTTCGTAAGCCGAGGTATCACTGTACTCCTAAATGACTAAAAACATGTGAAAAAAAATAAAATAAACAGAGGAAAGGACTTACCTCTGGTCTATCCAAAGGGATTAGCTTGATGATAGCATTTTTTTGTTGAGCCATGTGGCACAACTTTTTTCCCTCTTCTTTTTTTCCTCTTGGCTAAAACATGTACGTGTGAGTTAGCATGGATATTGAGATCACAACTTCAGAGGGTAATATATTGAAAAAAATATGTCATATAAAATATTTTAAGTGCAAGGAAGGCATAAAAAATGTCTTACCAGAAAATGGTTGGATTTTTTAGGAGGTGCACAAGAGCTATGAGGTGTTTTAATTTTGGAATCATGTTTACAAGCAGAGAAAATTCTTTAGATTTGCAATGAGTAGGGGGAGAAAAGTGTTACCTCCAATAGACGCCGAGTCATCTCAAGATGATCAAGTGACTGCCATTACACCCAAAATCAGGAAATGAAGAAGCTTCGGCATCTTTTCGGTCCATCGGGGAAGACGAACGTTCACATTTACAGACGCATTTATGATACAATGCTTTAATTGAGTGAAACCTTGTGTTGGATCAAAGTTGTTGTTCTTCTCCTGGTTCGTATTCTTGGCTTGCATTGGTTTAAATAGTCAATCAGAAGTAATCAAAATGATGAACAGAAAGATTATTTATTCTTGGAAAATAGTCCTATCACCTTGGTAATAAAAAAGTTCAGAAAGTAGTTTGAACCTACTTACCGGACATGCTACATGCTACAGTACGATGAATTGTTCTCAGATGACCAATCTGCAGTAAAACCACCAAACAAAAAATCAACCAATCATAGTTCACGTGGTGAATATAATGCATAAAATACACAAACTTGTGACAGGCAATTAAAAGACAAGAAAGAAAGAACTTGTAAATGATTTACTGACACCAGCTTGAGACTCGATGAGCATGTGGTGTAGTCATCAGACTCCACTATAATAAGTCTGCGTTGATTCATGTAGTTGAGTCAAATGATTTGATGACATGTCTGTCCTGTTTATTTTTTAAAAAAGGAGGATGAAGGATAAAATAGTGAATGGTGAAAGTTTGGGGATTGGAACAATAAGCATGTAGTTTACTTACACCGAGATCATGATTGCACTGACCAAGTCATATAAGTACATCCCAAACAGTACCTGCGTTATAGGCCCGAGCGTCTGTTGTACAGTATGTGAGCAGCCACAAGTCTGCTTAGTCTTTTGAATCTAAGAAGTTCGCATTTGCAAGGTTTCAGATTTTACGCTTCTTCCATTCCGGTTCTTTTTCAGCCTCCTCGTCCTCCTCGGAGTCCTCCGCAAAAACAGGATTAGGCTGCGTCCTGCAGGACAAATCCAATAGTCAGACAATGAATCAGATTGAACTCATTCACTGTCAGTCACGAATTTATTCGGGAATTGAAAATATGAATCGAGTGCCATTCCCGAATTTGTTCGGGTTTTATTTTTTCTTGTTTGGGTGCCGATAAAGCGCTGGCGACACCTCTGGCGATGTTTTCCCCTTCAACCAGGGGGTAGCATTTCCCTTTTTTCCATGTTAGCGCTTTGTTCCAGCTTCAGCTGTTGAAAAAGCGCTATATAAACCAATATTTATGTATTGCATTGTATTTTGGACAGCCACCCTCATTTCAAGCTCACATAACTCCAGACCCATATAACTTAGGAATTAACTCATTTTTTTTCTGATGAAAGAAGAGAGTCTTATGTTTCTAACGCTGTATTGAATGTTTATGTAGTACCAAAATCACTTCCTCCATCCACCTCTGTGCCCCCCGCCCGTCTCAGCACGATGGGGGACAGAGCTTTCAGCTGCTCTGCCCCCAAACTCTGGAACTCACTTCCTCCCAACATTCTAAGGTTTCTAGTCCTAAAACTCAATATTCTATGGGTCCTGGAATTCGAGTGACAATGACAAAAACCCTGGCACTGGAGAGGACACATTTTTGCACAAAGTCTGGCAGTGAATGAGTTAAGGATGAGGTTCAGAGCTAAAGGTCAATCATTTATACACATTAAAATATGGAAAGTTCAGACTAATGATCCTTGATGAGAAATACAGTAAAGTCTCGTTATATCGATATTCAAGGGAGTCCGAAAAAATATCGATATAACCGGGACTATCGATATATCCGACCCTGTTTGCATGTAATTTTCTCCGTGCGTGCATAGAAATAGTATCGATATAACCGGGACTATCGATATATCCGATATCGATATAACGAGACTTTACTGTACCAACAAAAGGAAATTAGCATGGTGCTAACTTTTCCAGGCTGAGGAACCACATTCAGATGCACCAGCCAACTGCTGAAATAATAAAGTAACTTAATGATTCTTCACGCTAAGATAAAACTAAAGTTGTATATTTTTCCAAGCGATAGGACTATCATTTCTTTCTCGTCTATTTTATTGGAAGACAAAACTAAAATAAGCACATTTAAGAATACATCAACATGTTCAATCTGATTAAAAAATAAAACGGAAAACAAATGGGGAAGCTCACGTCATTCAAGCGCTACAAAATTCTATTTGAAATATTCAGAATGGCAGATTTCCTCTCGGATCAATCCACTGCCGGATATTTTGATACAACTCGGAAATGTTTCAACTTGTTAGCTCCAAGCTCACCTGCTTCTGCCCGAGAGTGCAAACATGAGGACGTGCGACCCGGCAGCTTCGTTCCACCCGAGGCCGGTGATAGCCATCTAACGGCGTCCTTTTCTGTTCTAACCATCAAAAGCTGTCCATCATCTTTTGAATGAGGACCTGTACAACTCGAGCGTGTCTAAATATTTACAGATCAAGCAGGTGCGAAATGAAACCCTGAACCCTCACGTCGATACGGGAGGTGATCTTACTTCTTGTAAGCGGGGGCCACCCAATACGGGTTCTCCGACGCTTCCTTGGCATGACGCAAGATGGCTTCGCGAGCGTTGCTGTCGTCGGTCTTATCCAAGGCGATATTCTTGACGATGAAGGACGATAGGGTGCCGCCATGAGCTGCTACTCTGCCGCCTCGGCCTGGAACAAAAAAAAAAAAATGGATGTGGTAGTCGCCAATGAGAAAGAAAAAAAAACACAAAAAAAGTCATGCTTATTGTTTACATGATTCACATTTACCCAGCCCGAACTTAACTTATTCACTACCAGACGATGTGCAAAAGTGTTTCGACCCCAGTGCCAGGGTTTTCGTCATTTTCACTCACATTACAGGACCCACAGAATATTGAGTTTTAGTACTACATGAACATTCAAAACAGCGTTGAGAAACTTTAGACTCGCTTCTTCCATCAGAAAAAAAATGGTTAATTCCTAAGTTAAATGGGTCTGGAGTTATCTGACCTTGAAATGGGGGCGGCTGTACAAAAGGCAATTGCTGCACCCTCATGGAAGGAAAAAACATTGCCAGCGCTTTCTCGGCTAAATTCGGGAATGGAAAATACATTGCCAGAGGTCTGACCAGCGCTTTATCAGCTAAATTTGGGAATGGAAAGTTTATTTCGAGCTTACTTGGTTAAAGAGTTATCTGCATTGAAAGTGGGGGCAGCTGTACAAAAGGCAAATGCTGCCTCTTTGTGAAAAGGAAAAAACATTGGCAGAGGTCTGACCAGCGCTTTATCGGCTAAATTTGTTAAGGGAATGTTTATTTCGAGCCTACTTGGTTGAAGAGTTATCTGCATTGAAACTGGGGGCGGCTGTACAAAAGACAAATGATACCCCTTTGTAAAAAGGAAAAAAACATTGCCAGAGGTCTGACCAGCGCTTTATCGGCTAAATCTGTTCATGGAATGTTTATTTCGAGCATACTTGGTTGTAGAGTTATCTGAATTAAAAGTGGGGGCCGGCTGTACAAAAGGCAAATATTGCACCCTCATAGGAGGGAAAAACATTACCAGAGGTCTGACCAAAGCTTGAAATGCACCCCTACCGCAAGAAAATCCAAACACATTAAGAAATGGCGCTCCACGTCATATTTTCAATTCCCGAATAAGTTCGTCAATGGCAGTGAATGAGTTAACCAAAGCATTTTTCACACACTACGTTGACATAAGTTCCAAATTTGATGACTTTTGTCACCTCTGTCCACGTCACAAAGAAATCAAAATGGCCTCACCTGGTCCAGAAACGGGGGGCTCGGGTTTGCGGGACTTCTTGGGGTCTAGTCGATCCTTTTCCAGCTGCTTGCGAGTACTTCTCTGGCGGGGTTCTCTGAACATGGGTAAGGCGTGAGCTGCCGGAGACAATATGGGGGAAATCAGTATCATTCACATATTTTTAATGTTATTATTTCATGTTATTAATGTCGTTTAACTGCTTCCCATTCAAGATTATCCACAATTGAAAACACTGCAGTCCATTGAGGTTAAAGTTATTCCATTGACTTCTGCTTAGTTGTAATGTTTGGGTTCTGAGGGCTAACGTAACGCCATGTTTAGGTTCTCCTTTCACACCTGAGTGAGCGCTATCAACAATAAAAGCCTCTCCAGCACTTTAACGCCACAAGTGTGCAAGTGTGCGTGAGTAACTGAACGATTTGTGTGTGTGTGTTTAAGGAGGTGATTTTTCCGTCGCGGTTAATTCTTCGCTACGCCACATTAAGCAAAAAGGCTCACTTTGACAGATTCCCCCGCTTCTCTCCTCTAATTTTCCAACGACGGCGCACCAAATGCGTCACTCGGAGCATCGCTCCACTTCACGCCGTGGTCACATGACCCAAAACCAAAGAAAATTCTGTCCAAATGGTCCTGACGGTAAGGTGTGAGGGTGTTTAATATAAAAATTTGTATTATATATTAAACATGTATGTCGTTTTGACATATATTTCCACATAATATTACACATGTATTGATACATTTGATCATATATTGGTCACATATATAACAACTATTGGTCATATAACACTACATATATTGTCCAATATAAAATCTAATATGATTGTGGTTATTTATAAATATATAATTCCATATATTTTGAACTGTATAAATGCATATACCACACATTATTTTTAATATATTGCACCATATATAAAATGGCAAATATTTATATAGTTTGCAATATATTACAATAACAACAAAATATTATGAACAATTTATAATATATTATACAATATATGTATTGACAATATATAATACATGAATTTAAAATATAAATATATTTATGACAATATATGACAATATATGAAATATGTTACAATATATTACAGTTAATTATTGGAAAATATATTTTTATTTCATAAGGGAGGGGGTTGCCCATCACGCCAATGGCAGCAGGAGAGGCGTTTGTCCTTGGCGTGATCGAGCGTTAAGAGGACACGTGGCGGTAGCGTGGCCAGCTACTCATGCGCGACGGGACGCTCCATCAGCTAATGGAAGGCCGTGGACACCGCGTGGTTTCCTCCTGCTCGTGGGTTCAGTCTTTTAAGGACAACTACGGCGGTCGTATCTCAACTAGAAAATGTATTATGCAATGTTGGGATTATTTTTGTAAAATGTAACTTATGCAATACATATGCAATTGTTTGGTAAAGAAAAAAAAAAAGAAAAATACTGGTTGTCATAAAAAAATAATATTTATAATGTATTTTCCGGTGTATAAGACTATAAGGTGCACCCCCAATGAATAATAATAATAGTACTAATACGGATAGGATCGGATATATCGATAGTCCGGTTATATCGATATTTTTTCCGACCGAGAATATCGATATAACTAGACTTTACTGTATAAGGTGCACCGAACTATAAGGTGCACCCCCAATGAATGGTCTATTGTCAAACCATTTCCAAATATAAGGTGCACCGAACTATAAGGAGCACCCCCAATGAATGGTGTATTTTCAAACCATTTCCAAATATAAGGCGCACCGGACTATAAGGAGCACCCCCAATGAATGGTGTTTTCCCAAACATTTTCCGTATATAAGGTGCACCGGACTATAAAGCGCACCCAAAATTAATGGTGTATTTTCAAACCATTTCTAAATAGATGGCACACCGGACTATCAGCCGAACCCCCAATGGATGGTGTATTTTCAAAATTATTCAATATATAAGGCACACCGGACTATAAGGCGCACCTTAAATGAATGGAAAAAAAAACATTTCCAAATATAATACATAAATATACATGTTTTTTCAAATATAAGGGCCACCACATTATAAGGCGCTACAGTAGAGGCTGGTATTACGCATTACTTCTTCTATGAGGGTGGGGGTGTGTGTGGGCTGGAGTCGGTGGCTGCTGACAGTCGTTGCGAGACCTGTTGTGGCTCAATATAACTTCACATATAAGACGCACCTGTGTATAAGGCGCAGAGTCATCTGTTCCAGAAAAGCAAGGCTTTTAGGTGCACCGTATACGACGGAAAATACTGTATATAATTAAAAAAAACTGCCATCTCAACAGGGGTGTGTAGACTTTTTCTAGCCATTATCTGCACTCATGGCATTGATGCAACTTTTTTTTGGTAAGATCTCAGCGCAAACGCGGGCTTGATGGGAACTTACGGGTGATAACGTACTCCTGGGCTAAGGCCTCGGCATGCTTCAGTTTGGTCTTGCTCTTCACCACGCACAGCTTAGCTCCCCTGGATGGACGGTTGACATGTCAATTATACAGGATGGAGGACAGTAAGGACTCTTGGAAGGTATTTCAGTGCAAGTGTGAAAATACCTGTGGCTCTTAACTGGATCATAGTAGACCTTGACCAGCCCATTTCCGGTTCCCACCATGATCTGATTGAGCTTGGGATGCCAGAGGCAACGCACGACACTCTGTCATGACAAAGATATACAGACACGCATGAAGAAGGAAGAATGACAGTTTGATTGTTTTCCATGTATGCCTGTTCGGATGTCTTATTTTTCATGTATTGTGAGTTCGAGATCAGGTTTGGCTTGGTGGTGGCACGAGAGTGCCGCGCTGCTGCTCTACTTGACTATATTTGGTGGTTGGGGATGAGGGAGTCGGATCCCTCGGCGTATGCATGTGTGACAGATGGCCCAGTGCCAATAGACAAATGTGACCACGTTTATCCAGGGAATTGTGTGTGCGTGTCAGAGGCTACAGAAACAGTAGCAAATGTTGACCAGGTCAAACGAGTTCAGAGATTTGTTTTCCAAATACATGATACATGTTTGAAAAAAACATCCTGAACACGGACTGAGGAATATTTAGCACATATTTTTAATGTATTATTATTATTTTTATTATTATCGTCATTAATTATTATTATTATTATTATCGCTATCGTTATCATTGTTATCATCATTATCATTCTCGTGATCATGATTATCATTGTTATCATTATTATCATCATTATCATTATTATCATTATTATCATCATCATTGGTATTGGTATTATTATTATTATTATTACAATTACTATCACTATTATCATTGGTATTATTATTATTGTTGTTAGTAGTAGTAGTAGTATTACAACTAGTATTACTATTATTGCAATTACTATTACTATCATCAATGGTATTATTGTTGTTATCATCATTGGTATTATTATTATCATCATCTGTATTATTATTATTATCATCATCGGTATTATCATCATCATCAGTATTATTATCATTATTATTATCATTACAGTTACCATTAAAGTTACTATTACAGTTACTATTACAGCTACTATTAGTTAGTATTACAGTTGCCATTACTGTTACCATTACTATTAATATTGCTATTAATATTACTATAACTATACCTATTTCTATAACTAATACTATTATTATTATGATTATTATTATGCATCTGCACATCTGGAGTCCTGAACTCTCCTTTCCGTGCGGTCCGTCAACATCTGTGACGACCCACTGAGATTTGTAGGTGCGCCGGCGCAGGACAAAGTGCTCGACGTGTACAAACACAGGCCAGTGTCGGGGATGGGTGGGTCGGTGGACGAGGGCGGTTGTGTGCGGGATGAGGGGTGGTGGGGGGGTGGGTAGTCCAGATTCGGCGAGGGTGGAAAGCTGCTTAGCGTCCAGCTGTTCAGCATCCCACCAGGACGCCAGCAGAAGGAGTGTCGACCTTACACGCACATTGATTCACGCTAACTTGGTACAATATCAATTGGATTTTTTTAAGCCTGCAATTTAAATATTAGGATTTATTAAAATATGAAAAATGACTAAATACAATGACTAAATGCAGTGGTTGTATTCAACTAGAATGGTAATAAGACTGAGGTAAGATTTTTTTTTTAACTCATTCACTGCCATTCCCGAATTTATTCGGGTTTTGTTATTTTCTTGCGGGTGGGGGGTGCGTTACAAGCTTTGATCATTCCTCTGGGAATGTTTTTCCCTCCCACGAGGGGGTAGCATTTACCTTTTGTGCAGCCTCCCCCACTTTCAATGCAGATAAATCTACAACCAACTAAGCTCAAAATAAATGTTACATTCACAAATTTAGCCGATAAAGCGCTGGTCAGACCTCTGGCAATGTATTTTCCATTCCCGAATTTAGCCAATAAAGCGCTGGTCAGACCTCTGGCAATGTTTTTTTTTTCCTTTTCATGAGGGGGCAGCATTTGGCTTTTGTACAGCCGCCCCCACTTCCATCTCATATTACTCCAGCCCTATATAGTTTAGGAATTAAGTATTATTCTAATAAATCAGAATCAGAATCAGAATCATCTTTATTGCCAAGTATGTAGAACACACAAGGAATTTGTTTCCGGTAGAAGAAGAGAGTGTAAGGTTTCTTACGCTGAATTGAATGTTTATGTAGTCCTAAAACTCAATATTGTGCGGGTCCTGTAATTTGAGTGAAAATGACAAAAACACTGGCAACCGGAGTGGACACATTTGTGCAGATCATCTGTCAGTGAATTAGTTAATATCCTGCAAATTTGGCATTTGAACAGGGGTGTGTAGACTTTCTATATGCACGGCGTAGCCAATGTCATGGAGAAAAACACTAAAGTCAGTCTACAGACAGGTGCAGCCTCCTTATTTCAAAGTGTGCTGGCATAGAGGATCGTTCATTTTGTGTACAGTAGAAAAAGTGAGGCCCTTGTTTATAAAACGGGCCCGTGACTGTAATCTCACTTAAGTGCATTTACCGCTTCACTTTTAGTTTCTGGCATGTAGTATTGTCACGTGATCATGTATTTTGTAATTTACTGCCAACTCGTCACTTGACCAATTAGGTGAAATATGAATAGCTCAACCAGATTTTTTTTTTCCTTAAAACTATTTTGCGGTTTTGTTTTCACAGCGGGAATACACTTGGTGAACCTGATGAATGAAGTATTTACTATGTTTACACCAGACATCACTATCTCCCGCTGCCTAAGAATTTAAGTGCTTTGCAGTGCAGGCGGGCAGAGGAAGCGAAACGTAAAGGACCACCAATCACTTGTTACTCAGCCACGGTCTACAAAACATCAAAAAAATCCTCCTGGGTAAGGATTTTTTTATTTTATTTTAACAGCGATACATACATCAAGTTGCGTGACTTTGATTATTTTAACAGAAGCGTCAGGAATTTAGAAATGAGTGAAGGCTACATTGAAAAGGGGGAAGAAAAAAAAGATAACATGGCAAGAAAAGCTGTGTTATTTTGTCATGAAGTGAGTACTGCGTTTAGATGATTTCGCAATATTTGATTTTTACATTCAATGGCTGATTTGAGATCTTCTGAAGGATCCAACAGGGCACCGCAAACCTAGTTTACAAACTCCTCAGATGATTTCATTCCCAGTTTTGACAAAGACCGGGAGTGATGGAGTCACACTTTCTCCCACATTCGCAAAATATCCCCTGACAGGAAGTCAGTTGACTTCAAGTTAGACACAAGCGCCGTCCCCTTTGAGGCTGCCATGGCTTTGGATTGCGAGAGTGTCTGAAGCACATTTGGATCTACTCAGCAGCCACTTGTATAAAATAAATGAACCATTTTCCAAAGATGTAATCATCTTTGAATAACATGATTAATTTCTATTCTTTGGCAAACAACAGTGAAAGATGACTGACCAATTTGTGGAGGAAAAAGAAATGATACTGCAAGAATCCAAACTAGGGCGCGGAAAAATCCTACTGGACCCTCCGCACCCTGCCCACCACCTTTTCCAGCTACTCCCCTCAGGCAGGCGCTACCGATTCATGCGCACCAAATCCAGCAGACATTTAAACAGCTTCTTCCCCCAAGCCATTAACTCTTTGAACTCTTTCAACTCTTTCAACAGTAGCCAAAATGGAACTGTATAGCAGTTTTTTTCACGACGATACTAGTGCAGCGTGTTCTACCGGAAACAAATTCCTTGTGTGTTCTACATACTTGGCAATAAAGATGATTCTGATTCTGATAAACAGAACAGTGATTGTCTCGAATATTTTTTTTGATCTGTGACAAGTCATAAAACTGCAAAAAAAAAAAAAAAAAAGGATTAATATGTTTATCTTTTACATGGCATTCCCTCCACAAACCGCTGAATATTTTCTCACATTTGCAAAAAATACTTGCTAGCATCGAATTAGGGCTTTAACATGAAATGTTTCATTGAAGCTTTTAAGCGACAATGTCATTAGTAACAAGGTAAAAAAAAGGAATAAGCTAATCAGCGTCTTACCGCATTCGTAACTTCTATCTCGTAGACCCGCTGAAAGGTGGCTCGGTCAAAGAAGACCAGCTTCCCGTTACCTTCGTCTCGCTTTACTGAGGTGCCAGTTACGACGAGCTGGTCATCCGGGCTAAAACAGCAGTCGGTCCTGCTCGGGGTGAAAGTAAACAAGAAATTGTCGCGTCTTGTTTTGTGGTACGACGATGGTGATAACTCACATAGCAAAGTAGTTTGTCAACCCGTTGGCTATATTTAATGGCTTCTTGAAGTTGCGGATATCCCAAAGCTTGAGCGTGTCATCACCTGAAAGAGAACAAAACAGGTGAGTAACACACCCGAAAAAAAGCTGTCTCATTTCAGGAAAAAAATACAAATCGCACAACTCGTCACCTCCACGTGATGCAAGAACGGTGCCGTCGTATGAAAAGGAAAGGCGGGAGATGTCGGATCCTGGAATGTGTGCTTGTCGGCAATGGAACTTGGTGTGCACCTACGATATAATAACAAAATCCATAGAATTAACAGATACGGCAAAATATGTTTCCTCTTCATATTTACTGTTTTCTACACAAATAAAAGCTTTTTGGCTACAATCGTTTCTTGTCTCATATTTATTGTTTGATATCAAACACAAATGTGATCCCTGATGAAAAAAAATATCCTGGATGAAGAATCAGTCATACACACACACACAAAATCAGACAGGCTAGCCAGATAAAACCCACGTAAACGCCACACAGGAAGCGAAGAATCTAAACCGCAATCTCAGGATTGTACTCTTCTCTACTTTTATGTGAAAAAGCTGCTGTTGGCCTTCTTCCATCATGTCTGAATAAATGTTAGCCATACCCCTCCGACCCAAAATAATAATGCTTCAATTTACAAATCCTAAGGGTAAGGAAAGAACGTGGGAGGGGAGGGGGGTGACTTTTAAATATACTGGCCTGTCTATCTTGAATGATTTTTGCAAGCCCTTCAAAATGGCTGAGCGGATCAATTTACTAAAGTATAGTCGTTGGGGGGGTCTCTTGATAAATATCACAGCTCAAACTGCATTGTCTGTCAGATAACTTAGCTGTGAAATTCTGCCATTTTGGCCAGGTCTCTCTTGAAAAACATACACAGGTAACATCAGACTTACGACCGAGTTTCGTTCCGACCAAACGGTCGTAAGTCAAAAGGGTCCTAGGTCGAAATCCATTCAAAATGTTGAATAGAGACTCGGAGGCAAAATGACTCGCAAACCCCCCCTCTTAAAATGTTATAAATAGGGTCTGGAGGACGTGGTCGTAAGTATGGGTGGGTCGTAAGTTGAGCCGGTCGTAAGTCAGATGTTCCCTGTATGAAAAAAAAAAAAAAACATTAAACATTTAAACATTAAAGAGACAGGCAGATGACAGTGAGAGAGTTTCAACTTTGATAGTTCAAAGGCAAGTGCAGACTGCAAGGTTAAAATAACCCTTCAATCAGGCTCCACAAATAACCCGCACAAGCCATCTGTACACTTGATGCAAAAAGCTATCAACCAAGCTAAACAGAACACAATTGATGAGGAACAAGGTACAAGGGATCACTCCTCAAGATGGTGAAAGAAGAAGGCTATGTTCCTCATCAAGTGTTTAATGCTGATGAAACCGGCCATTCCATTCCATCAAGCCATCGACCATCACAAAGGTAAATAAAACAACTTTATTAGACAGTACAGTTTATTTCTTTATTATAATACCATATCACATTCATTATAAATAAAATAAGGTATATTTAGTGCAGTCTTAAGGCTTAGAAAATTAGAAAGTAGAAAATTATGTTTTATGGGGACCTGGGAACTGATTATTCTCATTTTAATGGTTTCCGATGGGAAATTAATTTTTGGGGTACACACTTTTTGCCTTACACACTGTCTGGGAACCAATTAAGTTCGTAATCCAAGGTATCACTGTATACACAAGACGTTTGGACTAAAAAGTAACTGGAAGAGGATGCTACCTGTGACTTGGTTGTTCCTGAAGCAGATAACAGCAATCGATCATTAAAAGTGGCCTGTGAAGCAACAGCCCAGACATGCGGACTTGCTAACACCCAAACAAACATAACCCCGGCTTATACCGCGACCATTTCATTAATTCTAAACGCAGCGCAAATAAAGGAGTGAAAAGAGAATGAAGCAATACAGGCCTTTTTTTTTGAGGGGGGGGTGGATAAGGAATTTTAAGTGCAGCGAGTGCTCATGATAGATAAGATAGAGAAGCATAGAGAAATGTTAGTGCGGAGAGTGCTAGGTGAAAGAGTGATGTGCCCTCACAATGTTGGGAGGGGATTGAGGTCATATCTGAATTACAAAGTAAATGGAGTGAGGTTATTAACAGGGACAAAAAAAGAGATAACCGTGTCACCTTGAACTGGAGATAACCAGGATTCCACTTTTCGGAGGCTTGGCCTTGGACACTTTGTATTGTCTCTCCAGGGATGTCATTTTTCTCACATGACCACAGACTCATTTAACGTCGCTCATTATCTACTGTCTGCTTTTGCATAGCCCAGAATAAAAGTCAAAGGGTTAGTTTAAGATAATGAAATTACAATTTTCTCAGGGCAAGGCCTCCAAATGTCAACTCATCTTCATTATAGTTCCTCACGGGTTTTGTCAAGATTGCTCCCACATAACTTTATTGTGATCAATGTCACTTGTGTGGAGCTCTGAAAATGTTATTTATATATAAAGCCTCAGATTTATTTATTTTTAATATGTTGAACTTTTACGCTGCCAGACGATAGGCCAAAAATGTGTCCACTTCAGTGTCAGAGTTTTGGTCATTGTGACTCGAATTCACAGATTATTTAGTTTTAGAACTACATAAACATTTAATAAGGCATTAGAAACCTTAGAATCTCTTCTTTCATCAGATGAAAAGAGTTAATTCCTAAGTTATATGTGGCTGGAGTTATCTGAGCTTGAAATTGGGGCGGTTGTACAAAATGCAATATAATGCATAGATATTGATTTATATAGCGCTTTAACAACAGCTGAAGCTACAACAAAGCACGAACATGGGAAAAAAAG
Source organism: Hippocampus bargibanti (assembly GCF_051943395.1). Lineage (NCBI taxonomy): Eukaryota > Metazoa > Chordata > Actinopteri > Syngnathiformes > Syngnathidae > Hippocampus > Hippocampus bargibanti. The sequence goes on along the minus strand of NC_142751.1, from coordinate 11,700,315 downwards.
GGAAACGCTGACCACTTGTGGAAGGGAAAAGACATTGCCTGAAGTCTTACCAGCGCTTTATCGGCACCTCTGAAAGAAAAAAACAAAATTTGAACAAATTCGGGAATGAGGCTCCAGGTCATATTTTCAATTTCCGAATAAATTTGGGGATGGCAGTGAATTAGTCAACCAGTAAATCAGTTACTGTAGATCCAAAGTCCGGCCCGGGGGCCAAATGTGGCGCTTGGTCAATTTTTATCCGGCCTGCAGCCTCCCTCATAAAATCAATAATGTCTGACCCGCATGTAGAACTAATACATTGTGCGGTCGCGATGTTACCTGCGTGAGCTAAGTGCTGCCATCTAGAGGATCACTTGGGAAGAGCAAATTTGTAAACTGAGTGAATGAGCCCCCCGATTTTCTAAAATGGCGACAATCAACAAGACGAGGAAAGTTGACTATCAATGTCAATTCAAGTTTGATATCCATGTTTCAAATGAATACAAATACATGCTTAAGAGAGCTGAAAAAAAAACAAATGTGAAACACAGAACGTCTCGCTGAAATGTATTTTATTTTATTGCTGTTATATGGAAAGAACATCTGCCAAGGTTGCTCACTTTTCATTTTTAGCACACCAAATTTGCCCCCCTTTGCAGCAAATTTGGACACCCCTGCAGTAACTTATAAAAATATTTTAATTTGATAGCGTTCTCGCTAAAACGAATAACATCTGTGGTTAGCACCCACTGCGTTTATGCCTCATATGTGGTCGCCTTGAGCAAGGTTACAATAACCTCTGTGCGAGATTTTGCTCCCGTAGCGCAGTGTTTCCTCAACATCTGTTGAAACATTTTAAGATATAAAATCGCGTGGCCGATAAATGTTCCATTTTGTTCGTTCATTTTTACAAATCGGAACAGACAGAAAGGACTGAAACGGTACTCGGCGGATAGATTTCTTGATGCATTTGGTTGAAAGATTTCCGTTACGCCCCATCGTTCTGGGTGGCAAGGAATATTTTTTGATGAATCACTGGGAAATAAGAAACTCGTTTGATTGTGTGGAATTGAAATAACGTCAAACAGCGTAATAACGGTCGCCAGTCAGATTTGTTGCCAGCGATGGGTAGTTACACCGACCACTCCCCGGGCTATTTCTAGCCTATATGCTTTTGTTGTGAAAATGTGGAGTGTTTATTTACTATCCCCAAGTTGGCCGGCATCCCTGGATGCCAGGGCGTTTGCTTCATGTGATAAGCTACAGAGTCGCTCATGAAACCGGACTCCGGCGTATACGCCGTTCGAGCAAGCACTGTGTGACAACCTCTGCAAACTGTGCCCTTTCTCTTTCGAGGGCGTCATGGTCTCGGGTGAACCGCAGGAGGGTGTCATTGACAGGCTGTACATAGAAACCCGTGTGGTGGGGAAGTGATAAAATAGAAGTATATCGTCACAATCTCAGTCGGTAGCAGTAACGTGCCATTCGTCATCCATGCCAGTAGACCGCATAGAAGAACAAGGACACAAGGTGCAGTTTATTTGTTTTTTTTTTTCTTGCGTTTTCTATTTGTGAGTTAACTTGTTAATTACGGAATTAATTTAGCGTTATTTTGATCATGAATCGGTTTGAGATCGCTCATTTAAGATCCTCAGCCTCAACGAAAACACATTTGTCTTGGTGGTTAATCACAGCAAAACACCAGTAAAGATTTTCTGACATGCGACCGAGCAAACCGATAAGTAGTATAAGTATTTAAGTAAATTGATGGAAATAAAAAAAACAAGATATTCGCAATTAACACTGTTTGGTTCAGGGCCGCAAGCAAAATGGACAAAATCCGACTTCAACTGAAAGTTAGGAGGACGGAAAAAAATCATTGGCACCGCCCTACCCACTATCGAGGACTTGCACACTGCAAGAACCAAGACGAGAGCACGGAAATTCCTACTGGACCCTACAGATCCTGCCCACCACCTTTTCCAGCTACTGATCCACGCACACCAAATCGAGCAGACATTTAAACAGCTTCTTCCCCCTAGCCATTAACTCTCTAAACAGTAACCAAAATCTAACTGTATAGTGCCTCTTTGCAATTTTGCACATCTCTATGGAACAGCATGCCATTACAATCATTGTAGCTCCAGATCTGTCCTCACTTGAACCACTGTCTGCTTGATACTTTGCACATTGTCTCACAGTTGTTCCTGAGACATGAAGGAATTTGATTAGATTAGTTTAGATTAGCCCTGCGATTTGGCTGGCAACCAATTCAAGGTGCCGGCTGCCTAGTGCTTGAAGACGGCTGAGATAGGCTCCAGCACCCCCCGCGACCCTAACGAGAATAAAACGGTCGGGGAAATGGATGGATGGATAGTTTAGATTAGCCATTATTATTGTCCTGCATACTTATTTGTCATGTCTGTACTAGTGCAGTGTGTTCTACCGCAGACCAATTCCTTGTGTTCTACATACTTGGCCAATAAAAATGATTCTGATTCTAAAATCATATACAGTAAAGTCTCGTTATATCGATATCGGATATATCGATAGTCCCGGTTATATCGATACTATTTCTATGCACGCACGGAGAAAATTACATGCAAAGAGGGTCGGATATATCGATAGTCCCGGTTATATCGATATTTTTTCAGACTCCCTTGAATATCGATATAACGAGACTTTACTGTATAACAATTAATTTAAGATTTTAAGTCTTTAGATGCAACACGAGAAAACCTAGCGTTTAAAAAATATAGCATTTTGGACGTTTTTTGATGGGTCTGGAACAAATCAATAGTATTTCCACTCATTTCAATGGGGAAAGGGAATTTGCAATCTGAATGTTTTGAGATTACACATGCTCCTAACACTAAAATAAAAAGTAAAAGCATTTGAATACTTGTACCACTTGGGTACGTGGCCGACATTCACTGTGCTCCAATCACCATGAAAACTTGTGGATGCAAGGGCTGATAAATGGCAGAGAGAACAGTGCGTCGGGTTTCGTCAGTGATACCGGTCGACCGCAGAGGCCAACTGTTGTCGCCAAGTTATCCGACCGCCTCCCCTTCTGCCACGTGCTCCCCTTTCCCCTAACCGCCGCCACCACATAAAAAAACTTAACAGGCATACACCTAAGAAGCATTCGACGAGGGCCACTGTGCAGCCAGTAATGACATCTCACGCTGACCTTTGTTTCTTTGTTGGGGGGGATCAAGTGGCCCAAACGGCGCCCTGGGACAGCTGCTCGGATCTTTCATAGAAGTCAACAAGTGGTGATAGTGAGGTAGCGTTCACGCTTGTGAGTTACTGCGTCGGCAATATGCTCGACAATTCCAAACCAATCTTCTTTGGCGGGGTAAAATATTGGGGGGGGCCTTCCAGCTCGAAAAATCTTCCAAGAATGGGAGTACGTTCCAAGCCAAACAGCAAATGTAAATGCTCATTGGTAGACGACAGGTGTTAATGTCATGGCGATGAGCCCGAATACTGTTTTACTCAAGGAAGACGATCCATCAATATCCGAATCTCATGACACAGATGTTTATCATCAAGCAGTCTTTAGTGAGTCATCAGTTTTCACGATTGTTGAAACATTTTCGTTGAATTTCAGAAGAGCGGCGCTGCTCCCGTAGCTTCGTCTTTAACTCATTCGCTGCCATTTCTGAATTTATTCGGGAATCAAAAAGAGTGACGTGGAGCGTCATTCCCGAATTTGTTCTGGTTTATCTTGCGGGGGCTGCCGATAAAGCGCCGGTCAGACCTCTGGGAATGTTTTTTTCCCCTTCCACAAGGGGGCAGAATTTGCCTTTCGTTCATGTTAGCACTTTGTAAAGGCACTATATAAATCTCTGTACATATGTATGGTATTATATTTTGTACAGCCCCCCCGATTTCAAGCTTAGCTAACGCCAGATCCATATAATTTAGCAATTAGCTCTTATTTTCTGATGAAATAAGAGAGTCTAAGATTTCTAATGCTGTATTGAGTGTTTATGTAGTCCTAAAACTCAATATTCTGTGACTCCTGCAATTTGAGAGAAAATGACATGACAAAAACCCTGGCACTGAAGTGGACACATTTTAGCACATTGACTGGCAGTGAATGATATAAGAACTCCCAGTGTGGAGCTTTGTCTTCTTTCTAGCCAATGGCCAACTGAAAGGAGACGTGTCCAATGAGATGTCTTCTCAAAAAAATACAATGACAAAAATTGCACGTTATTTGCCTGGCCGAGCATTCTTAAATCGATAAGTCATCATTTCATAATGTAGTATAGCTAACTATCCAGACTAAAAAAAAACAAATACACAGGCAAAAATGTCAATATCCCTGTATTACAAGACAATCGCGTTTACTTCTAATGACCTCATAACATTCCAATGATCTCTGGGTTAATGTTTTGGAACTGAGGCCTGCACAGTCCATACGTCATGTATGAAGAGGCCGACCCAATTCGGGGGAACCCGATTGAAGGCGGGCAATTACTTGCTGTATTAGTTCACCGGGAGGATCAACTTTGACTAGTCATTTTAGGATTAATCAAGCCCACGTCACCCCCAATAGCGCAGCTTCAGATCAAGATATTGCAGATGATTGAAGGTGATTGGTCTACTCCGCATAGTCTGACCATGAGTAATACAGAAGAGAGACAGACAAGATGGGAAGGAGAGGATAAAAGAACAAGGTCAACTCCTTTTTTAGGCTTGTGGCTGAATTCAAGTCAGGTTCCTGATTAGGGCAGAGGGCACGGGTGAAAATTCTTGAGCCATTCAGACAGGCGCAGGCTCCAGTGGTCAGAGAACAGACATGACTATTGTGAGCTGCTATGGGACGCGCGGTAAATATTTAGCTTGGACAAGCAGCGGTCGTAAATTTCCAGAGCTTTAATCCAGTCTCGCAGTGTGTTGTTACGAGAGGCCCGAGAGAAAATTGTCACGGTTGTGACTGGTGAAAGCGCGGTCGGTCACTCAGGACGAAAACAACAACGCATTGTTGCCGTTGTTATCTGATGACAAAGTTGACTGTTCATTGAATGAGTCATTATGGTATAGCCGACTTTACATTTGACTAATCTGTCCGGCAAATGCGCTCACAACCATTTGGGGAAACACATGCAGGTCATAACGCTACATTGTATGTTTTGAATTTACAGCATGCAATCCTCATGACATCACCACTATTAACTCATTCACTGACATTCACAATTTTATTTGGGAATTGAAAATATGACGTGGAGCGCCTGTCCTGAATTTCTTTGAGTTTTATTATTTCCATGATTGGGTGTCGATAAAGCGCTGGCCATGGCCTCTGGCAATGTTTTTTTTCCACAAGGGGGTAGCATTTCCCTTTTTTCCACGTTAGCGCTTTGGTCCAGCTAATATAGCTCAATAGATAGATAGAAATGTAGCTAATAAATAGCTTGTAGCTAGCCAGCTAGATAACTAGCCAGATCGATAGCTAATAGCTAGCTAGACAGCTAATATATATCCAGGTAGACATATTTTCTAGCTCTTGTTTCTATTTATAATTGTATTTTATTTGTATGTATTGCATTGTATTTTGGACAGCCACCCTCATTTCAAGCTCATATAACTCAATACTTTAATTTAGGAATTACCTCTTTTTTCTAATCAAAGATAAGTCTAAGGTTTCTAACTCTATTGAAAGTTTATGTAGTCCTTAAACTCAATATTCAGTGGATCCTGGAATTCAAGTGACAATGACAAAACCCTGGCACTGAAGTGGACATATGTTTGTACATGTCTGGCAGTGAAGGAGTTAAGTAGTGAAAAATACATAAAAATACAAGATTAGTCCCCCCAAAAAATGTAAAAAAAAGGGGGTGGGGGTTAGATTGGAGGTGATTCATGCCCGTAGGAGAACGATGCCAAAATCAACGAGTGACCTCAGCATTCTTAAGTAATGGAATGCGATCGCTAATTGTGCACTAATAGCGGAAAATGTACAGACGATAATGTTGATTGAGCCTCTCCTCGAGTCCCATGCATCTCAACTGAAAAAGCATGTCAGATCCACTTACGTAACTTCTTTCGATTGACTTTCTTCCGTACTTTTACAGCAGAATCTGCAAAAAGTCAGTCAGCTGGGCCCCGGGCGATTCGCTGTCCAGCCCAGAAATATCCAAACTAAACTATAGGAGTGAGCGTCATGAAATTTGGTAGAGACACGCCACGGTGCCCCAATGATTAATCCTAATGACTCCATGTTTGACCTCTGACTTTGCTTCTCCTTGTGCCAGCAAGTGACATAACCCAACAAACAGTGAACATCTGCTTAGATGGACTGGCCCACATCTATTTGGTTTTGTATTTATGCCTTCTGAGTGTCTAATCCCCAACAACGTAATGAATATATACAAGGACTTACACTGAGGTTTCTGTCCCAGATCTGGATGGTTCCATCCTGGCAGCCGGCCGCTATGAGCTTTCCGTCACGGCTGTAGGTGCAGCACGTTGGAGTGACCTTCTTCCCTTGGACTGACCGAGGCTTGAACACGGCCTTGTGCTTCTTTTCCGATGTTACGTCCCAGGTTCGCACGGTGCTGCGGAAAAGAAACGGAAATGGGAACGTCATTGATCTTCAAACTGAGCGCCGTGAATCAAAGCCTAAAAGAAGATTGCTGTCCAAAGAGATTTTGGGTCATTGGAGATATCCGTGCGGTAATAAATCAGAATTCTAAAGAGATATTGAGCGAGAAGATGTGGTTCAGGCGGCTCGATCTCAGGTTGGAATGGAGTAAATGGTAGTTCAGGCTGATGGGCCTGAAGCTGCTATGAAACCAGTCTCTCTTACTTCCGCTGAGTACACCACTCAAGACGCATTGGATTCAGTTGTGTGAGTGTGTTGGTCTGGTTGGGTGGAAGGATTTCGGGGTTTAAGACGTGGGTTTGGTTTGATGGTTGGATTCTTGTTCAGTGTTCGAGTAAGTTAGGGTTGTTGAATGTCATACTAAGTCTCGTTGGGGTTCTTAAGGTTCAAACAGTCCCCCTCACAGACCCCCAAAAAAACAAAGAGTATTGAATATTTTTAGTGGACGGCTAACTACGATGATGTTCTCAGGGACGGAACATTGTGATGTCTGTAAAGTGACCTTGAGAGTTTTGAAAGGTGTTTATAAATAAAATGTATTATTATCATCAAATAGTTTACAAGTCTACATTTGGATTATTGGAAGACTGAGCAGGGAACAAGACTCCAAATGTGTGTGCAACCCGCTATGTGTTATAGCGAACGTCGAGACCTTTTAGGTCATGAGGTCAGGCCGAGGTGCGTAAACACACAGTCGGTGCTGCTACCACTAACAGAATTCCTCCTCCGCTGCTGTGAAGAACATCGCAGACGAGCACTCTCGAGTCCGTGTTTGGACAAAGTCTAACAATGTGACACAAATGCCAACTCAAGACTTACGGCTTGAGTGAGAGCTGGCAAGGGTCAAAGAAAACTGTGTTTGATCCGCCGTCGTGGTTGAATCAACACAAAGCAAACGGAGTTAACGAGGCAAACGAGAAAAGCACTCAAGGCCCTGAGGTGGAATAATCCTAAAAATGTCCGTCTGATGCATTGACCAAAAAAATCTGTGAGACAGTGAGTTTCACTCCAGTCCTGTAGGTGGCAGTAAGTAACATTACAAAGTAGGCACCGATTGCAAATTGGGACTTTTCCTGGGTTAGAAACAACACCACTGCAAACATGCTTTTCCCAGACAAAATGTTGTCTATAACGGGTATCGAGGAAAAGGTTTCTTCAGCCATCATCTGTACTTCTTTGAAGGTGTCGGATGTCAGCGAACTAAAGTTTTGCTGGTAACCCTGGTGTTCCTAATGGACAGAGGTGGCCGTGCCAGACCTCTGCTTTGATAGGTCCCTGTTCCCATTGCCTGCTCTGACAGGTCCTTGTGACGGACCTTGCTCTGATAGGTCCCTGCTCTAAGGTTGGGGGAGCAGTGGGCCGCTCCCTGAGGCCAATCTGATGCCCCTATTGCTCTATCCCTGGCTCTGGTTTCATCTACTCATTGATTAGCCAATCAGATTGGCCAATAAATTGGCTAATGAGGTGTTCAAAGGAAAAATTCAAAGATATTTGACGTGTATGCCTTCCTGCAACTCTTCTGGTCTTACTGTAACATTATGGCAATGCGTTCATGACACTCGAAACACAACAGCCCCTTCCCTCGAGACTGTGTCAAACAAAGCGAGGCATCTTTTTGAGTCACTCTGAAGAATGTAGTTGTTTTGAAAAAAGTAACACCAAGTCATAAGTCGTCTAAAGAAGCCAGCAAAAATATTTTGGTCCCCGTTCCTTACCCCTGCACCCTTATTTTTCCATTCAGTCAGCAGTGCCCCCTTTTTCTCCCCCTACCCATTGCCGAAATACAAAGGCTTCAGTGAAGGAAATAAAATGAGGACCATACATTTCCAGTCATGCGTGGGCACTTTATGAGGTAGACCAGCAGTTCACACATCTGAGAAGAGACTATTTCCCCCTTACTGGTCTCCCAGGTTTTATCTGTCCATCGGGTTACAGGCCTAGCGGCGGTGATGGTGATCCATTTCCCCGATGTAGAGATAAAGAACAGAGAGATTCACACGGCTTGTGCTCGTTTACATTTTAGTCAGGTTCTGTTGACCGGGTTGTGCTATGTAACAAATGAAATGGCAGGCTGACTGATTGACCCCCGTTGTGTTTTGGAAAAGGGGGATTATGGCGGGATATTTGAGGATGCCCGGTCTTCCATCACAGCTGAGCAGACTAAAGTGAAGGGGGATTTAGGAGGCATCATGGCTTTCACGCAGGAAAGCTGGAGAGAAGGCACTGCGGTCTGAGCAAAGTCAGCGATCCCGTAAACGGAACGTGGTGAAAACAGAGTTGGGGTCTGAGAAGGTCAGTTAGAGGTTAAGGGTGGTGAGGGTCGATTGGTGTTTGGCTAAAGGCTTTAAGGGTCTGGGTAAGGGGAAGGTTATTGTTCGCGTAAGGGTTTAGGGGCAAAATGGAAGCAATGTAAGTAAAACTGAAGTAAAACGAAAAAAATGTACTGTGTTCCGAGCACCGTGATATGAATTCCAGAAGATTCCTCCTACCCACTGGCTAGCATTAGCCAATCAAACTGAAACAAATAGTCAAAATTTCAGCCATGACTTTGGCTGAACAGGGACAAATTGCCACCTTAACGGTTCTGGCATGTGCGTTTTGTCAGGATGGACATGGATGATTCACAATGTAAGGCAGGCCCTTATTAGATTGGAGATGAACCCTACCCTAACTCACACTAAATTGTCTCAACATATTGTCAATGATTTCTTTGATGTTGAGTCTCCATTTTTCAAACTTAGATTACAATGAAGAAATTGGGGGACATTTTTGGGGAAATTGGCCTCATTGACAGAATGCGTTAAAAATGATTAGTTCGGATTAAGAATGTCCGTAAACAGTGGTTGAGGGCCATTTCTGGACTACAGTTGATGTCAAGTGCTGCTTGACAACTGCAACTGCTTCAAGCAAAGAATATACAATATAATCTTGGACAGAAGAAAAAAAATGTCTATATGTATAAAAAAAAAGGAAGGCCACTATCTGAAGATCTATATTATTTTCACATTGGCAGGAAATTTACAATTGTTTACAAACTATTTCGTAAGAAGCCAGAATGGCCGGCGTGTTCAAATCCAGCTGCGACCTTGTAAGCAGACCAGGTTGACGTGAATCCTTGGAAACATTCCTCAAATTGTGTGTTTGTGGGTGTGAAGTGTGTGCGAGTGTGACATGTGGGTTCCATTAGCCGGTGGCCATTCATCCTCTCTTCACTTGACTCCCTTCGGGCTGCGTGTATATGTTCACCTGGGGCACTAGGAAATAACATACAAGGGATACAGGGCTATCTTGTTACCCCATGATACTATAAATACATGAAGTTTGTTAGCATTCAAAGACATAACAACCCTGATTCAAGGTTTGTTCAAGCACCTGACAAGATCCAGAAATGGCTTCGGAAGCAGGCATAGGTTTGTTTTCGTGCAGCGATTTTCACCCCCTACTTCCCCCGCACCACTTTTACATGTTATTTCTATATTTAAACAAGAATTGGAAGACAATCACCACCACCTGCTGGCAAGACTTCCCTTTCGAGAAGAAAATGTTCTGCGCGAGTGAATAATACAGAGTCGCAGTTCCCGTGAACGGGAGTTGGAGCGATTGGAGCTTTAATTAAAAAAGGTTTGGGTGGTTCAGCGATCATGCTTAATACGCTTTTCACATAAACAACAAAAGAGGCTCGGGTATGGGCCTCAAGACAAAATGGTGTCAGAATGAAGGTTTGAAGCGTATAGAATGTTGATGTTAACACCCGCTGATATAGTTGGAGAAGCGGGGTTCATCGGGGAAAAAAAAGCTATGGGTGATGACCATTGACAATTTTATCGTGCATTGAATTGAATTATGGTTCTTTGTCATAAAAGGATTTCACAATAAAAGACATTCTTTCCCATTTTCCTTCAACTAAATGTATAGAGGTGATGAATGATTCCAAAAGAGCATAAACAGTCTCAACACAGCATGTACACAAAGACATTTTGAGTGAACAAATGCGTCACCCGCTCATTAACTAGCAATTGAAGACGCTGACACTCTTTCCGTCACCGAACGAGTCTCGAATGGCCGTGCCGACCCAGGCTGCACCTGCAGCTACTCCCCCGCATCGCATGAACTTTTTTTTTTTTACGCACACCCTGGTGCTAACGTGCCAGGGGAGGATTTTCAACGAGAGCTAAATAAACACAGCCACATCTGGGAGGGTTGTCCTGCCTATAAACAGCGGGCAGAGGTCTTTCCTGTTTCTAATTAATTACCACCGCGGCGGGTTTCTACACCACATGCTTGTCACATTCAATCAGACTCGACTCGCATTTTTGAAGGGGACATATTACACAAGACATATTCTTTCTTTTTTTTTTTTTTTAACTCAAGAAACGCTGCATGTTTACAGTCTGCCATCTGTTACATTGCATGGAAATATTTGGAAATCCATCCTCAGTGAACAGTATAGCTTAAGATTTTGAAGTTTCAAGCCATTTAGTGGCACCTTGGTGTCATGCAGTGAAATCTACAAATTACTCACACCACAAGTGAAAATGTTTTTGAATAACGGGCTCGACATTTGAACAGAATTTCACAGAACAGACATATTTGGAATGGGGTTTATTTTCAGTCAATCCCATGAGACAAGGCCACAGAAATCGTGCTTATTTTAGCATGATACGTGGGTTGTAGAAAGTGTGCTATAGTTCTTGATTCTTGCCATGTTTTTAATGACAATGTGCCAGTATATTAACTCATTCATTGCTAGAAATGTGCAAAAATGTGTCCACTCCAGTGCCAGGGTTTTTGTCATTGTTACTTGAATTCCAGGACCCATAAAATATGGAGTTTTAGGACTACATAAAGATTCAATACGGTGTTAGAAACCTTACTACAGTAAAGTCTCGTTATATCGATATTCAAGGGAGTCCGAAAAAATATCGATATACCCGGGACTAGCGATATATCCGACCCTGTTTGCATGTAATTTTCTCTGTGCGTGCATAGAAATAGTATCGATATAACCGGGACTATCGATATATCCGATATCGATATAACGAGACTTTACTGTATCTTGTTTCATCAGCAAGAAATAGTTAATTCCTAAGTTATGATGGTTTGGAGTTATATGAGCTTGAAAAGAAGATGGCTGTCCAAAATACCATTTAATAGGTACATATTGGTTTATATAGAGCTTTAACAACAACTAAATCTGGAAAAAAAGCGAAAACATGGAAAAAGGGGGAATGTTGCCCCCTTGTGGAAGAGAAAAAAAACATTGCCAGAGGCCATGGCCAGCACTTTATCGGTACCCGAGCATAAAAAAAATTAAACGCAAACAAATTCGGGAATGGCGCTCTGTCATATTTTCAATTCCAGAAAAAATTCTTGAATGGCAGTGAATGAGTTAAAACAATAAAACTAGTTTTTTTTTTTTACAAGGGTGTATTCACTTTCTATAACCAATGCGTGTTTAATGGGACATTTGTAAATCCTTCCTGACAAGAAGCATATTCTGGATTAGAGGACTCCCTGCTGGTGGCAAAGGAAAGCATTTCCCCTAGTATGTACTATGTAGCTGCCAGGTAAATAGGATTTGGGATAAAAAAAAAAAATCAGTAGAATAAAAAGGACTTACCCATCATTGGAGCACGTCATGAACTCTTCTTTTATTTTTGGATGCCAGCTGCCATCATTGAGCATCGCCGTGTGACCCTAGGAAAGAAATGACAAATCATCCGAAGTCTCGAATCAAGTCAAATTAATTTCTTATGCCTGTGAAACAAAGATAGATGGATGCCTCTCTGTATTTATTTACCAGGTAACAAATATATGACAACTAGCTGAGCTACAATCTGTGATGTGTATGCGCAGAATAAATTGGTCGCGTGTAGTTTCGCGTTGTTTATCCCGAGTTTAATGTACCTATTTTAAAACACACGTCCGGTAGGAATTCTGCAAGATTAACGACCAAATTGGCCGTAAAAAAAAAAGGAAAAACTAAAGTGTAAGAAGAGTGTGGCGTGACCCTTTTTTTCCCCTGTGGGAATTCCTCATAACAAGTGAATCAAAGCGGAGTAACAGAAGGGTAGCCCCCTTTTTTATCCCCAAACCACCCACCGACAACGAGAAGTATTTTGTGTGCGAGGAAGAGTCATGTTTGAACCATTGAACCAAAATGGCTTCCTAACAAAACAATGAATTTTGACTCAGCTCATACTAACTGAAAAATTAGCACAAATCTATTTTTTTAGGACGAATTGGAAACACGCTGCAACATAACATTACAGCGACTTAAAATGAGGCTAAAAACACCATACACATGGTAATCAATGTCAATAAATACAGATTAAATATTATATTTTCTATCATGAAAATATCATGTTTGCAAATGTATTTTAAGAAAACAAAACAGAAATATTTTACAATCAACCAAACATTTAATAATCTGTCTAGTTTGAAAAGTACAATGAATTGTAAGACATTGTTAGTAACTTTAAAGGACAACTGATGCATCCGGACAAGTTGTGTCCATAATTTGGAAAATCACTTCCAATGACTTTTACTGAGCGTATTTTACAAAGATTCCACAACATATAGCTATATTTTACGTTTTAAGACTCGCGCCGAATATTCAGGAAGTCTTGTTTTCAAATTGATGACGATGCCTGACGTGACGTCACGTCACGTCTGGACCGCCCCTGAACGAGAAAGCAACACACAATGCATTTTGGGTACTTTGTTTGGTCTGAAAACATCGTGTTGATGGCGAAATTAGAAGGAAAAAACAAATATAATGCAATAGTGAATCGTTGTGTATTGCACCAAGACTACTATTTGATACTAGTTGACACAAATTCCAAGCAGACAAATCAGCCCATTTCCAACGGAGCTTGGACGCCATCTTGTGCATTTTCTGGGATGCTACATTGGAGTCCAGACGCCTCAAAATGAGACGGAAGGACTTCTTTAATCGATTGCAAACATTTATGCTTTCCTCTTCAGAACTATTTGAATCATATTCATAACTGCATGAGTAACAAGAAAGCATCTTCTCCGAATCTGAAGCCATTGTTTTGATTCTCGAGCAAGGCAAGACGTCCTGGCTTGACGTCACGAACAAGGGGGCGGGACCTTCTGAAACTCGTCATTTTGAAGTAGTTTTGAGACACCAAGTCATTTTTATTGGTGTTTTGCATTTGACTAAAATATCAGCCTGGGTATTTTAGATGCTATAAAACGTTTTTCTGATGTCAGTTAGGAAACAAAAAAATTGTGTCGGTTGTCCTTTAAATATGCACATCTAACCTACATTCCTATGGGTTGACAAAAAATAGCTAGCAACAAACTCAAATTACAAACTCGCGTCATTTTCACCTTTTCTTAACCAAAGTATAACCCCTGAAAACGCTTGGGAGTATTCCTTGCGAAACGACTGTAGTTTTCTTTTAGATTCCACACTTTGTGTCGCTTTTTCTCGGGCAGATGCCAAGATAATTACAAGACTAGCGATCTTGTGTTTTGAATGAACGTTGAGAATTTACCCTTTTCTACCTATTGTTTTTATTGAAAACCATAATTTTCATGAATAAATAAATCCCGGAATGGGATAATGAAAACGGTACTTACTCATCACGGCAAAAGCGGAGTAGTTGGCAGGTATATTTCATCATTAAACCAAAGCGGCTTCAGAACAAAATAATGGAACTTCACTCGACTCATATTAGATCACTTTCAGGTCCATTATACAAGACCTTCTACACGGGAGGTATCAACTGAGCGTGTAAAAAAATAAACATTTGCCTGGGTAACCAGGAATCCGCACATTTAAACATAGTGAAACCCAAACATGACCGAGCCATTAGCATTGCTCTTTGTAGACGCAGGTGCAACTGATCCTCCTTGTGCCAAGGGGGAAAAAAAGCATTATGTTTTGGACACAAGTCCTCCTGGGTCCATGTTGTTACAATTCGCATTGGCAGGGTTGCCCCGCCGTCTCCCTTCCCACCAAAACAACACAGAAAAAAAACAAATAATAAAAAATTGGTTTCAGCACCAGCGTACCTTAGTGTTGACCATATCGACGATGTACTGGTCTCCCTTGATGCACTCCATCACGTTAAAGCCGTCGCGGTTCAATACTTTAGCCTGTGCGTTTCCAGACACTACTAGGATGCGATCGCCGGTGATACTGTACTGCAGCGATCGGATCTGATGACTGTAAGGGACGAAAAAAATATATATTTTAGTCAGTTGAACCACTTGTGATATGCGAAAAAAAAAAAACACAAGTAGAATTCACACCGCGAGAGTGGCTGTCTTTACAGCAGTTCCCATAGTTTTTATTTTTCGACTTTCTTCCTTTTATAACATTGCTGCTTTAAATCGAAAATACAGTAAAGTCTCGTTATATCGATATTCAAGGGAGTCCGAAAAAACTATCGATATAACCGGGACTATCGATATATCCGACCCTGTTTGCATGTAATTTTCTCCGTGCGTGCATAGAAATAGTATCGATATAACCGGGACTATCGATATATCCGATATCGATATAACGAGACTTTACTGTATCTCCATTGTGAGACAAATGAAGGTTTTCGTATTCTTATTATTGTTTGAGATTCAATTCATTTGAATATGATGTCATAACAGAAAGAGAGGAGATATCACTTCACTCATTCACTGCCATTCCCAAATTTATTCGGGTATTGAAAATCATGACGTGGACCGCGATTACCGAATTTTTTTTCAGGTTTTGGTTTTTCTTGTAGGGGTGCGGATCAAGCTCCGGTCAGAACTCTGTTTTTTCCTCTTACGATGGGGCAGCATTTGCCTTTTGTACAGTTGCCCCCATTTCAAGCCATCTAACTCCAGAGCCATATAACTTAGGAATTAACAGTTTTTTTCTGATGAAAGAAGAGAGTCGATGTTTTTTTAACGGCATTGAATGTTTATGTAGTCCTAAAATTTCTATTCCCTCTCGTTCCCTCAAATCATCTTCCTCCCTCCACCGCTGTGTGCTCTCCTGCCCGTCTCAGCACGATGGGGGACAGAGCTTTCAGCTGCTCTGCCCCCAACCTCTGAAAATCACTTCCTCCCAACATTCGTAACATCGATTCTCTTCCCCCCTTCAAATCTCATCTCAAAACCCACCGATTTAAAATAGCATTTTCTGTGTAGCTCTTTCTCTTGTTTCTATTTAAAATGTTATTTTATTTATGGTATTCTATTTTGTGATTGTATTTTATTTATTATGGTACCTATGCTTGTCTGTGACTGTAAAGTGTCCTTGAGAGCTTTGAAAGGCGCTTAAAATAAAATGTATTATTATTATTATTATTATTATTACTATTATTATTATTATTATAATTATTAAAATTCAATATTCTGTGCTTGC
Source organism: Hippocampus bargibanti (assembly GCF_051943395.1). Classification (NCBI taxonomy): domain Eukaryota; kingdom Metazoa; phylum Chordata; class Actinopteri; order Syngnathiformes; family Syngnathidae; genus Hippocampus; species Hippocampus bargibanti. The sequence continues at coordinate 11,684,338 of NC_142751.1, read as the reverse complement.
TGCAATTTGGGTGAAAAATGACAAAAACCCTGGCACTGGAGTGGACACATTTTTGCACATCATCTGGTAGTGAATGAGTTAAATTGTAGTTTTTTTTTTTGGTTCACAAAAATCCCAAATAATAAAATAATTGGCGATTTCTTCCGTCCAGCCTTAACTCGCGCGCATGAGTGCGGCGGCAGCGCACGCTAGGCAAGTGTGCACCACTTAACCCTGGTGAGATTAGCAATTTAGGTCACTATCAAATAGCATTAACACAGCAGGAGGTAGACGGAGCATCAACATATCCGCTGCGCTGAGTCCAAAAAGTTCAAAGTGAAAATGAAATGTCGGCTCAAAATGTTAAATCTTTGAGTCTGAAACATCTGTGAAGTGGGAAGCTCCCGGAGAGAGAAATCATCAACTTAAATGTTGCGTCCGGATGGGGAGGCCTGTTGCGGCTCTGGAAACAACAAATACCATTTGGACCGTTTTTTTTTTTTTTGCGGCGGTGAATCATGGCCTAAACATCATGCAAACAAACAGCCGCTTCCATCTGCTGGAAGGATAAATAAATGCGTGTGCGTGGTACGGTGTGGATATGGCACGGTATGCACATGTGTCGGGGTTTCTCGGCAGTGGTGGAAAGTAACAGAGGACACAGGTCAAGTTGTACACATGTCAAAAACGGGTACGTTCAGTGTTGCGTTTGGCTTCTCAATTGATAAACTTACGAGCTATCTATTAGCTGTCTGGTTAAGCTAGCTGGCTAGTTTTCTATCTATTTGAGTTACTTCCGGGTTGAGTGAACGCTGGCGCGTGTGGCTGCTACTGCTCACCCATAGAAAAACTTATCCTGCGACTGTAAAGTGACCTTGAGAGTTCTGAAAGGTGCTTAAGAATTAGATTTACAGTAAAGTCTCGTTATATCGATATCGGATATATCGATAGTCCCGGTTATATCGATACTATTTCTATGCACGCACTGAGAAAATTACATGCAAACAGGGTCGGATATATCGATAGTCCCGGTTATATCGATATTTTTTCGGACTCCCTTGAATATCGATATAACAAGACCTTACTGTATATCAAAAAATAAAAATAAACTAAAAAAACCAATTAGTCTTGTTACTTTTTCCCCTGCTAAATGTCACAAAATAAATATCGATATCTGTTTCTCAGTAAAACTCACCAGTCGCATGGCTGGAGTGTTCGAAAGGCCTGCAAAGCTCGGTCCATCCCGGCAAAATCCCAGAAACGCACGTCAAAGTCATAGCCGCCCGTTGCTAGACGGGCGCCCGACGGGTCCAAAGTCATAGCGGACACCTGTGAAAACGGACGCAGGGTCAAACAAAGTTAACAAAAAGAGATTCTGTGGACAGAGGCTGGAAGATAGCTGTGGGTACCGTCTTGGTGCCGTGGAGCAGGGTGATCTCGTGAGTGTCCGGAATCTTCTTGACGGGATTCTGGGGTGGGGAAAATAGGAAAATTGGTAATAGCTAGTTGCTATCTATTAGCTATCTAGCTGGCTATCTATTAGCTTTCTAGGTAGCAAGCTAGCTAGGTAGTTATCGATTAGCTATATATGAACTATTAGCTAGCTAGCGAGCTTTCTATCTATTTGAGTGAACGCTGGCGCATATGGCTGCCACTGCTCACCCACAGAAAAACGTATCCTGTGACTGTAAAGTGACCTTGAGAGTTTTGAAATGCGCTCATAAATGAAATGTATTATTATTATTATTAGTAGTAGTAGTATTAGTAGTGGTAGTAGTAGTGGTGGTGGTGGTGGTACGGTATATTGGTAAATTAGTTTAAGGATTAACATTTTGCTTTATAAATTAATTGTTAAATATGGAGCAATGAAATGGTTAACATTGCCAAGAGGTTCATTTTTTGTTCAGATTAATACATTATATATTCATCTTTGTTCTGTTCATTTATTGACTAATTTATCTTAGATATTTGAAATCAAAGTTACAGTATACCTGTATTATATTTTGTTTGGATTGTTTATTTTATTGTTTTTCTTTAAATAAATAACACGTGCTTCTTTTTTTCAAATATCTTTATCTCTTATATTTCAAAAAATAGTTTTTAAATATTTGGTTATATAATAAATCTACATTCAATTTTTGTTCACCTGCTGTTTTTGTTTAAATGAACTAATAAACTTGATTTTTGGGAACAAGTGTTGACAATTATTTTAACTAGAATTATGTCTTGCTATGTGTTTCAGTCTTGCGAGGTGTGTACCACGCACAACTTGGCAAGGTTGGTGTTTTCTGGTGCTGCTATCTTGTGGCGCCTTAATGCAATAACATGCACTCTGGAAGTACAGTAAAGTCTCATTATATCGATATCGGATATATCGATAGTCCCGGTTATATCGATACTATTTCTATGCACGCACAGAGAAAATTACATGCAAACAGGTTCGGATATATCGATAGTCCCGGTTATATCGATATTTTTTCGGACACCCTTGAATATCGATATAACGAGACTTTACTGTATAATAATCACTTTTTTTGCCCAACTTATTTCACTGTGTGCGTGTCACATACGTCGTCATCATCATCCTCTTCATTTTGCTCGTCGTCATCTTCGTCGTCACTGTCGCTTTGAGCATCACCGCCTTCGTAACCAGGAGGAAGAGGAGGTCCCACTAAATCCTCCTCATCCTCTTCCTTGTTTGCATCTTTTCCAGGCGGTGGAGGGCCAACAGGTTCAGAGTCTGAGCTGCTGCTGTCCGTGTCTTCTTTTCTGTACACAGGAACAGGAACACAAACAGGCTTGAAGACCTACTAGTTGAGTAGTTATTTGAAACCCCAATTTAAAATCGTAACCCTGGTTTGAAATCAGACTTTAAAATCACCAATTAAATTGAGGGAAAGACTACTTGTAATCCATAAACCACATCCTGAAACCATAATTTGAAACCTGAATATGAAATGAAACACTCTCCCGAAGCCCTCAATTAAATATAAAATAGTAAGACAACACAAAAAGGTTACCTGAAGGTAGCTGGTGCCTTCCCTGTGTCTTTCTGTGTGTGGGATGACATTGAGCTTTCCCCTTGCGCCTCAATTTCCTTCTGTCTATCATCTGAAGAAAACAACATTAACAACAACAGTTCGACAATAGCAGGACAAGCGTGTGTGTTTATTAAAATCGGCTACCTAACACTTGGCGACTCCTCTCAATGGCCGTTCGCCTGGTCTGTTCAAAAATGGCATCCAGGTCAAATGTCCGGGCCTTCTTTCCTAGTGGGGCAAGTTTTAAAACGTTCTTATTCAGATGACTTTTAAATACTACAAGTAGTCGAACCAACAATGCCCACACATACCAAAACCAGAGAACCCCATCACAGAAGTGATGTCTCCATCGTGGTTCATCTTGTCTGGAAGTGAAAAATAAGCGGTTTGAGAGAGAAAACGGCGTCCAAGGCAAATCAACAAGGGATAAAATCAAGCAAATGCGACATTTTCTTCGCGTTTACAGCCTTATTTAAAAGACAGGACGAAAAGGTAACTGAGCAATCACTTGTTTGTGGTAGGAAAACAGTGGCTAGGACTACACAACACGAGCTAAAATCAAGTCAAAGCGCAATTTTCTTCGCACTTAAAGCTTTATTGCAAAGACAGGATGAAAATGTTGTCGACGGGGATTTATTTAAACTCACAATTGGAATTCATGTGGAAATAAATGACAAGTAAGTGCTCGTGTGAATACCTTCGCAACTGCTGGAATCCATGTTTGAGATGAAGATTCTTCTTCTACGGAAATATGTCGCTTCCGGTTGTTTGTAAAATGGTGCCACCTAGTGTTTAATAAACGAGGTGAAGGATGCCAAAACAATACCCGGTTATCGTTTCGTGGGGGAAAAAGTAATTTAGCTACACTTCTGCAATATGAAATAAGTATTATCAAGCAAACATATTATTTTTCGATTTTACTGACGCACCATATAATTAATTTACATCAAACGAGTCTGGAAATAACTGCTGCCTAATTCATGTATCATTTTCAGATAGTGATTTGAGCAATAATAGTAAGACATAACTTCTGACAAACATTTGCCATTAATTATACTGATATGAGTACATTAATTACTGGCATTTGTAATCATTCAAAGACGAAGCACAAAGTTCAATGTTTGTTACACTTTTAATGCCAGGATGTTTTGATATTACTTGTCCCAAATAAAGTAACATTTCACTGTGTTCCTAATTACTAAAAGTGCAATGATTTTTAAGACAGTGTGTACAAAAGTGAAAAACTAGAAAAAAAAAGTATCGCAGAAATGTGGCACACGACTACAATTACATTAAATACATACTAGTGCAAGCTGAAAGTATTCGTTGAGCTTCACTTTACATTTTATGTTGCAATCTTACTACAGAATGGATTGACTTCAAATTTTCTCTCTAAATTCAACACGCTAACCAAAAAAAGGAAATAAAAATAAGTGACACAGCTATGACTCGTAACTTATTGAAAAGGCACATACATTCCCTTCAGTGTAAAATTTTGCCTGAGAAACAAACAATCAGCGATGCGCCGTGGACGCTATCCTCTCAATGGCCGCCCAGTCGACATCGCTGAGGTTGCCGCCGCCTTCCGACAGTTTATCGAGCCAGTCCATACCTGGCACACCCGCCCTAGTGCCGCTGTCCTGACTTTTTTCAGATGGTAACAGATTGACACCCTGCTGTGTGACATGCTGGTCAAATGGGGCACTGAGTGGACGCTCCTTTGACAGAGAGGTCCCTGTCATTGAAAGAGAACATGAAATATTTAAAGGACAACCGACACCATTTTTTTGTTTCCTAACTGACATAAGAACAACGTTTCATAGCATCTAAAAATATGATTCAAATAGTTCTGAAGAGGAAAGCATAAATGTTTGGAATCGATTAAAGAAGTCCTCTCGTATCAATTCGAGCCGTCAGGACTCCGATGTAGCGTCGCAGAAAATGCACAAGATGGCGCCCAAGCTCCGTTGGAAATGGGCTGATTTGTCTTCTGGGAATTTGTGTCAACTAGTATCAAATAGTAGTCTTGGTGCAACACACAACGATTCATCATCGCGTTATTTATGTGTTTTCCTTCTAATTTCGCCATCAACACGAAGTTTTCAGACCAAACAAAGTACCCAAAATGCATTGCGTGTCGCTTTCTCGGTCAGGGGCGTTCCAGAAAGTGATTTCAGAATAAGGCGGTCATAACATGAAAAAATGCTTTTGGAAAGACTTTTGAAATGATTGTTGTGCTATAGTTTTATTGTCAGTGTAATGTTAGCAATTGCTACCTGGCCTTTGGTGGAGTTCAGGCCTTTCGCAGTCCTCTGAAGGTCCTTCAGGTGCTTCGGTCGTGCAAGGATGATGCTGGGTGTGCGTTTGACTTGAGGGACATTTCAGATTTTTCTCTTTGCTGTAAAACCCAATGAGAAAATGTGGAGTTAATCAGAGGGACTTGTTTATTATATATGAGACAGACATGAACATTTTACTGCTGAGAAAAAAAAGATAAAAATAACAACAACAACAAAAACATGGCACCTGTGATTGGCAGTTGTGGCTAGAGAGGAGGAGGATCTTATCGCCGAAGCATCAGTGACTGAACTACTTGGGCCAGGCAAGGAGCTGGTGTGAAGTTGATCGGCCAGCAATTTGGCATCGTGAAGCCTCTGGTTGAAATGTCTCAAAACCAAAGACCTGCCACACCAAAAAAATGAGAATCATGTTTATAAACTCTTACATGTTAAATTTCAGAAATCAGAAGATTTTCGTACTTGTGACTATGTGATAAAATAATGTGAGCTTTACAAAAGTGTAGATTAGAAGTAAATAAAACAAAAATGGCTCCACAAACAACCTGCACAAGCCATCTGTACACTTGACGCAAAAAGCTATCAACCCAGCTAAACAGAACACAATTGATGAGGAACTAGATAAAATTATCGCAGTGAAATCACCTACAAGGGATCATTCCTCAAGATGGTGAAAGAAGAAGGTGACGTTTCTCATCAAGTGTTTAATGCTGATGAAACCGGCCAGTCCATTCCATCAAGCCATCAACGACCATCACAAAGGTAAATAAAACGACTTTATTATACAGTACAGTTTATTTCTTTAATTATAATACCATTGCACATTTATTATACATAAAATAAGGTATATTTTGTGTAGTTTTAGGAAATCAGAAAGTAGAAAATTATGTTTTATGGGGACCTGGGAACGGATTATTTTCATTTTAATGGTTTCCTATGGGAAATTAATTTTATATATATACACACTTTTCGCCTCACACACTCTGTCCGGGAACCAATTAAGTTCGTAAGCCAAGGTCCCACTGTATTTGTTTACATGCAATTATAAAGTCAACTCCACATAATGTCACTTAAAAAAATATATATATACAGTAAAGTCTCGTTATATCGATATCGGATATATCGATAGTCCCGGTTATATCGATACTATTTCTATGCACTGTTTCCGTGAAAATTACTCCGTGCATGCAGGGTCGGATAGTATCGATATAACCGGGACTATCGATATATCCGATATCGATATAACGAGACTTTACTGTATATATATTCATATATCGATATCGGTTATATCGATAGTACTGCTTATTACGATACTATTTCTATGAACACAAGGAGAAAATTTACATGCTGCAGGATCGGATATATCGATAGTCCGGTTATATCGATATTTTTTCTGACTCCCGAGAATATCGATATAACGAGACTTTACTGTATATTAAAAAAAAGCTCTAACTTTTGATTTTCAGGCGTCTTTCGCTCTCTGGTCTCTTGGCTGGTGGATTTCTGCAATGAAGAAAAAAAAAAACAGATGAGCAACGGCATGGACGACGAACCCGGTGGAGAATTCTTGCCCCCTTGAGTAATGGTCCTACCGATGTTCTGGTAAAAGGTTTGATCTCCCTCTCGCGCAGGCTGGCTCTCTGTTTTTGATACACAAAGTGCCTCTCCCTTTGCTTGCGTCTCATCCAAATTTTCAACTCCCGTCTCTCGTCGTCCTCGTCAGGAACGGCACGGCCGGGAGAAATCGACAAATTCGGTTCTTGCTGCTCTTTCCTGCTTGTTGAGAGCCAAATTGTTTTTCAGTTTTGGGATACTCACAAGTTACGAATAAGTGAGTAAGAACCCCGTACCCGCTGTCAAGTGTGTTGGATAAAGATATATCCAGGTCATTCTGGGAAATATAACCTTCTCGTACCAAACCCTCGAGGATCTCCGCTGTATCGGACAAACCCGTCTGGTCCAGACTGTCGTCAGGAGTCCTGGTGGTCAAACGCGGGACGACGGCACGGTTAAAATGTGAGTTAGTGAACAAGTGTTAACTCATTCACTGCCATTCCCGAATTTATTCGGGAATTGAAAAGCATGCCGTTGAGCGCCATTTGCGAATTTGTTCGGGTTTTGTTTTATTCTTGTGGGTGAGGGGTGCTGAAAAAGTGCTGGTCAGACCTCTGGCAATGTTTTTGCCCTTCCACGAGGGGGCAGCATTTGCCTTTTGTCAATAAAACTAATAATAATAATAATAATAATAATAATAATAATAAATTTCATTTATAAGCGCCTTTCAAAACTCTCAAGGTCACTTTACAGGCACAGGATCAGTTTTTCTGCGGGTGAGCAGCGGCAGCCACATGCGCCAGAAGTAACTCAAATAGATTGAAAGCTAGCTAGCTAGCTAACAGATAGCTAATAGATAGCCAGCTAGACAGTTAGCTAACTAGCTAGATAGCCATATAGCTAATACATAGCCAGCTACATACCTAGCTAGTTATCCAGATAGCTAATAGATAGCAAATAGATAGCCAGCTAGGTAGCTAGATAATAGATAGAAAATAGAGTGCATTGTTACAGCTGTTGTTAAAGTGCCATATAAATCAATATGTATTGTATTTTGGACAGCTGCCCCCATTTCAAGCTCAGATAACTCCAGACCCATACAACTTAGGAATTAACTCTTTTTTCTTGATGAAAAAAAGAGAGTCTAAGGTTTCTTACGCTGCATTGAATGTTTAAGTAGTCCTAAAACTCAATATTTTGTGGTTCATGAAATTTGAGTGAAAATGACAATAACCCTGGCATAGGAGCGGACATATTTTTGCACATCGTCTGGCAGCGAATGAGTTAAAAAAAACAGGGGGGAGAGGTGTTAAAAATGTGTTATTATCCGATGACAATGCACTTACTCGTCTATGGTTTCCGATGTTACGGTTGACTGTTGCTCTGTTGGAGGAACAAAATACTACAATAAGATGCTAGGTAGCGAATGGTAGCTAATGGATGACCACAAGTGCAATGTTTTGGTCACTTGCATATTGACGACAAAATGTAAATGAAATTAATTTACTTGGAGGGCTCTGTTGGCCGTGATAAAGCTGAGAGGAAGAACTCGGATGCGCAGGCAACTGCTTTCGGTCGGGAATTTGATTGAAGTTGGGAAATGGATCTTGTTTCTGTTCCTGGACATCCTGGCACATGGCGGGTTTTGGTGCGGCCTGAAGAAGAGGCGGTGCAGCTCCTTTTTTTGGCCGAAGAAAATGCAAATTAGTATTCAAGAGTTATTTTCAATACTCAGTTTAATAATAATAATAATAATAATAATAATAATAATAATAATAATAATAATAATAACAATAATAACAATAATAATAATAATCAATAATAATAATCATAACAACAATAATAATAATAATAATAATAATAATAATAATAATAATAATAATCTTTTCCTTTCGGCTTTTCCCTTCAAGGGGTTGCCAGAGCGAATAATAATAATAATAATAATAATAATAATAATAATAATAAGATGAAGAAGAAGAACAATAATAACAATAACAATAATAATAATAATAATAATAATAATAATAATAATAATAATAATCTTTTTCTTTAGGCTTTTCCCTTCAAGGGGTCGCCACAGTGAATAATAATAATAAATAATAATAATAATAATAATAATAAGAAGAAGAAGAATAACAATAACAATAACAACAACAACAATAATAATAATAATCAGATAATAATAATAATAATAAGAAGAAGAAGAAGAAGAAGAATAACAATAACAACAACAACAATAATAGTAATAATCAGATAATAATAATAATAATAATAATAATAATAATAAGAAGAAGAAGAAGAAGAACAATAACAACAACAACAACAATAATACTACTACTACTACTACTACTACTACTACTACTACTACTAATAATAATAATAATAATAATAATAATAATAATAATCTAATTCATAAGCACCTTCAAAACTCTCAAGGTCACTTTACAGTCACATGATTTTTTTTTTTCTATGGGTGAGCAGCGGCAGCCACACGCGCTAGCGTTCACTCAACCCAAAAGTAACTCAAATAGATCGAAAGCTAGCAAGCTAGCTAATAGATAGCCAATAGCTAGCTAATAGACAGCTAGCTAGCTAGCCAGGCAGCTAATAGATAGCTAGTAAGTTTGTTACCAGTTGAGAAGCCAAACGCAACACTGAACGTACGCGTTCGCGCATTTATGACGTGTGTTAGCATCGACGGGGTGTTTTAAAATAAACTTACTGGGTTCGATGATGGTCTTTCCCACACTTGTGGGAGTGTGTTTTGGCTGCGTTTTGGGCTCTTCCTCTGGGAGAAACAGTCTTACTGTTTTTCTTACTGCGGGCTTCACATTCGGAGGTGAGACTGCCGTCATTTGCTGTGGCCAGTACGGCTACACAAACAAAATCATATTTGTGTTAGAAAATTACAATAAATAGGATGAAAATGACAAGGCGAAAAACATACCTTTTTGGGAATTTGGGACGGAGGAAGGTCCTTCTCCAGACAGTCGGCGATGTTCTGCAGAGCGGTCAGCTGTGAATCCAGTTTGGAAAGGTGCGACGAAAACCAGTCCGCGGCGATTTCAGACGGATGATTGCGAGATCCGTCAAGTGTTGGGGTCCTGATTGATGTCGAAAGCTCAGAGTCTGTTGAATCTTCTGGCTCCATCTGAGAAGGTTTCTCTCTTCTTGCTGTCTTCATAGCTATAGTAAGCTCAGAGTCACATTGTTCCTCAGAGTAGATGCTCTCCGGTTCCAAGTTGTGAGGTCTTTCTCTTCTTCTTGTCCTAATGGCTTTGGAAAGCTCTCCATCGTTTACATTCTCAGAGTAGACTCTCTCTGGTTCTCTGTTGGGCTCAGTGGAGCTTTTCCGGGTATCTGGAATGAATGAATACAAATGCAGGGGGTGCTTTGAGATTCAGGTTTAATTTCTTTTTGACCATAAAAAGACTTATTTTGGAACAACAATAGATGGATACACAGGTTCATTATGCACAAAACCATATTTGACCTCCTGGAGGAACAAATAATTGTTCCGCCCGGCAAAGTAAGTCTCCGGCAGAGAGAGATAAATAAATAATAATATTCAACAATGACTGGTTTAACTCATAATAATACTATAATCAAAACCCAGACCTGTTTGAGTGGCACTTTGGGGAATCTTCTGATCGGCATGGTGGGCACTATTAACGCTAGAAGCGGCGAGCATCTCAAGCCGAGCAGGCATGAACATTGGAGAGATGGAAGAAGCTTCTTTTGTCCTGGGCATGTCCTGATGCTGCGTTCCCTCTTCGATGTCAACGACGCTAAGGAAGTTGCGGCCGTAATGATCCTGGCACAGTAAACAAAAAATAGGATATGCGGTGTTTGTTAAAAAGAAAAACACATTTACTTGTTTGTTTTGGACTTGCCGATAAAGCGCTGGTCAGACCTTAGGCAATGTTTTTCCCTTCCACGAGGGGGTAGCATTTGCCTTTTGTCCATGTTAGTGTTTGTTACAGCTTCAGCTCTTGTTAAAGCGCTATATCCATCAATATGTATAGTATTTTGTATAGCCGCCCCCATTTCAAGCTCAGATAACTCCAGACCCATATATTTTAGGAATTAACTCTTTTTTTCTGATGAAAGAAGACATTCTAAGGTTTCTTACGCTGAATTAAATGTTTACGTAGTCCTAAAACTCAATATTCCCGCAATTTGAGTGAAAATGACAAAACCCTGGCACTGGAGTGGATACATTTATGCACATCGTCTTACAGTAAATGTGTTAATAATAATAATAATAATAATAATAATAATAATAATAATAATAATAATAATAATAATAAATCATAATAATAATAATAAAAATAATACAATTTACTTATAAGTGCCTTTCAAAACTCAAGCTCACTTTACAGTTACAGGATATGTTTTTTTCTGTGGGTGAGCAGCGGCAGCCACATGCGCCAGCGTTCGTTCACTCAACCCGCAATAACATAAATTAATAGAAAGCTAGCTCACGAGCTAATAGCTCGCTGATAGTTAAGCAAAGAGCAGTCACAGAAAAAAAATTGATGAAAATGTGTTAATTATAATATCTGATACTACTAAAAGTGAAAACATGGCATGTCTTCCAAATGCCTGTCAAATCTGATAGCTTTCGATGCACGAATTTGAATGATTATGGCTCATTATAATGAAAACTGGCTTGATATCTGCTCTAAAATTAAACACAACCATGTTTTGGACGTTACTTTTCCTGAAACCAATGTACGTCTGTGTAAGCTCTCAGTCATACAGGAGTGGTCCATCGATGAGAAGGTTTGTTCAGCTGTCACCTGTACTTTTTTGAAGAAGTAGTTGAAGAAGTTCAAAAAAGTACAGATGAAACCTTCTCATCGATGAAACCAATGTACTTTTAGTTGAATCAGGCATTTAAAATCAATGAAAGTTTCCATACTGTATCAGGCCTGAACCAGATACAGTGAGACCTCAACTTACAAACACCTCATCTTACAAACTTTTCGTCTTACAAATGTCAAATTTATGAAAATTAAACCTTATAATAAGCACTATTTTCATAATACACACCCACCACGGCTGGCGCAGTGATCTTTGGCGGAAGCACACAAGCGAATAGCACCACAGGTTAAGTTACCAACAGTCCTTATGGAAGGTGACTCTCCTTCCATAAGCCATCAACGACCATCAAAAAGGTAAATAAAACTTTATTTTACAGCACAGTTTATTTCTTTAATTACAGTCCTCGTGTAATGCGCCTCTCTTTCCAAACAGCAATTCCCTTTGACCTCCAACGCCATTCCATTAAGCCATAAATGACCATCACAAATGTAAATAAAGTGACTTTATGATACAATGCAGTGTATTTCCTTCATTACAATACAATAGCACATTTATTATACATAGAATAAGGTATGTTGTGTGTAGTTTTAAGGCTTATTTAGTTGAAAAGTATATTTTATGGAAACCCAGGAACGAATTATTCCCATTTTAATGGTTTCCTATGGGAATTTTTTTTTGAGATACACACTTTTCGCCTTACACACTCTGTCTGGGAACCAATTAAGTTCGTAAGTTGAGGTCTCACTGTAATAATTTTACCTTTTTTTGTACACCCAGACATTATTCTAGTTTCACTGTTTAACCAGCTACCGATATAAACGACTGACATTCCTACATGAGATTGTGTGTGACTCAAGACTGGAATCTTACCAAATTCCTCCTCTCTTGTGAAGGCTGGATAACATTTACGTCTTGAAATCTCTCGCTGTACAGTTTCTCTGGAGAGTGTTCTTTTGACTTGCTTGTAGAAGTGGTGGCTAATAGTGAAGCTTGGACCGTCACTGCTTTGTCTACAAGCATGGGAGAGCATTCTGAAAGAAGTGGGGGGACAAATAGACAGCATGGAGAGTTGTTATATGTGATCTAAAAATCCATCTAACCATTTTTTAGAGCATTTGTGTGCTCATTTGGGTCGCAGGTTAAATGGAGTCTATGAAAGTTGACTTTAGGGGATAACAGTAACAGACAAAACCAGAATCTCACAACCAGGAGGGTTACCAAAATGCTTACTTGGCTCCGTATTGGTGAAAGCATCCAGGCACTCTGGGGGTCTTTTACACGTAGAGGCGAAGGCGTGGAGTTCGGCTGAAGTCGTTCTCACGTTGTCTAATAATGTGCGGCCATTGGAAACATGCCGGCTGGATTCTGAGTGACTTGGAATGATGGCTGACGATGGTAGAAAATAAAATACGACTTTGTGAGTTAGCTTAACCAAAAATGTACATTTTATAATATTTTGTGTAGCCTACTTTGATTGGAAGCAGTCGGTGCAGCTGTGATTATTTCTGGGTCAACGTTTGGCTAAAAAAAAAAAAACAACATAGTTACATATTAATATGTTTGAATTGTTTTCATTAACTCATTCACATGTGCACAAATGTGTCCACTCCAGTGCCAGGGTTTTGGTCATTTTCACTCAAATTCCAGGACTAACAAAATATTGAGTTTTAGGACTACATAAACATTCAATACTGCATTAGAAACATTAGGCTCTCTTTTTTTAAATCAGAAAAAAAATAGTTAATTCCTAAGTTATATGGGTCTGGAGTTATCTGAGCTTGAAATGGGGGTGGCTGGACAAAATACAATACAATACAATACAATACAATACATACTGATTTGTATAGCGCTTTAACAACAGTTGAAGCTGTATCAAAGCGCTAACATGGACAAAAGGCAAATGTTGCCCCCTCGTGGAAGGGGGAAAAATTGCCAGAGGTCTGACCAGCGCTTTATCAGCACTCCTCCGCAAGAAAAACCAAAACCCGAACAAATTCGGGAATGGCGCTCCACATCATATTTTCAATTGCCAAATAAATTCGGGAATGGCAGTGAATGAGTGAATGTATTTTATTTGATTATCTACCTCTTGTGTGGTGATGATGGTCTCACTTGGCAGATTTGTCCTCAGTGCCCTCTCACGTCTCTTCTGTCTAGAATTGAAAAGTCTGTCAAAGGGTAATCATGGTGGGAAAAAAAAGTAACCAGGATTACGCTTGAGGATTTTTTTTTGCCTTTTGCTGGAGTGGAGGAAGTTGTAGCGCCTCGCTGTGTTTCGGCAGAATCGTTGACTCGGAGAAGCTGCAGACGAGCTTCTTCCGAGTTGCGCCGACCTGCCACCAAACCAGCCAATTCCTCCAGGGAGATGAGGCGAGCTTTTTGAGACGAGCGAGGTGCCGGGGTGGACATCTGCGGAAAAATTTTTTAAAAAAATAATTAGAATAATTAATTAAAAATAGATAATGAGATAGATAGATAAATAAATAATTATAAAAATGAATAAATAAATAAAATAGTGAAATAGAATAACTGCTTGGGGCAATTTTGTTGTGACTTAAGTCAACATTTAAAAAATAATATTCACTGCCATTCCTGAATTTATTCGGGAATTGAAAAGCATGACGTGGGGCGCCATTCCCAAACTTGTTCATTTTTATTTTTCTGCGGGGGTGTCTATAAAGTGCTGGCCAGACTTCTGGCAATGTTTTTCCCTCCCATAAAGGGTGCAGCATTTGCCTTTTGTCCATGTTAGCGCTTTGTTACAGCCTCAGCTATTATCAAAGCGTTATATAAATCAATACGTACGTATTGTATTTTGTACTGCCGCCCCCATTTCAAGCGCAGATAACTCCAGACCCATATAACTTAGGATTTTTTTTTTTCTGATGAAAGAAGAGAGTTTAAGATTTCTAATGCCGCATTGAATGTTTATGCAGTCCTAAAACTCAATATTCTGTGGGTCCTGCAATTTGAGTAAAAATGACAAAAACCCTGGCACTGGAGTGGACACACATTTGCACATCGTCTGGCAGTGAATGAGTTAACATTTATAATGTAAAAAAAAAAACAGTGCTATGAATAGATAATTATGTGTCCATCACTTTGTAAAACTGGAAATTTGATTTGACAGCGTTTTCAATAATTTGTCTCTCTTCATAGTAGATTAATTATTTTGCAGTTTTCTTTTTGTAACCCAGTACATTTTTAACCCCCTGGGTGATTTTGTTCCCAGTCTGTCGCCTTCTGGGTAAACAGTATTAGTTGTATTTTTTTGTCTTGTACTTCAACATCAAAGAGTATTTGGGGAAAGTTGTTAAGATGGCTCCACTGTCCATGTTTTTATTAACAGTTTTTATTTATTTACAGTAAAGTCTCGTTATATCGATATCGGATATATCGATAGTCCCGGTTATATCGATATTTTTTTCGGACTCCCTTGAATATCGAAATAACGAGACTTTACTGTATTTTATTTTATATTGTTACTGTTGTGTTTATTATTTTGCTTTATGTTGCTTTATGTTGACTATTATGTGAAGTTGTTTGTTTCAGCTGCAGCTGTTGTGAAAGCGCTATATAAATTAGCATGTATTGTATTGTATTGGATTGTATTGTATTGTATTGTAATACTCACCCTTGTCGGTTCGGGGGCTATATGTAGAAGCTGAAGTTTGGGTGTTTCACCCAGCGGCACAGCGGGAAGAAAGAAATGCTTTGGAGAAGGTGTTGAATGTGTTTTCGGGAGATGGATGTATCCTTGTGCACCAGACTGCAGGTGCAGAAGACGAAGGCCATGTGCCACACCAGACGTGAGATTCTGGGGACGAAAACTACTCGTAGGAGACTCGGTTTGAGTACAGTGGCTAAATCGAATGAGTCTTTTGGGAGTGGAAGATGCGACTTTTGTCCTTTTTTTGTCTCGCTTCTTATCACCTTGCAGCTGGAGTAATTTGAGGCAGGACCCTTGAGAGGACGGGTCTGCACAAATAGTACCAGTAGATGGCGCTATCGTATTGGTGTTTGAGGTGATCAGAAGCCCTTCGCTGGATGGGATGAATCTGGTGCTTTCCTGAAAGTGAATATCTGTTGACTCCGCTTGCACAGAGAGGGGGTGAAATTCCTGGAGGGGAAGAAAAAAAAAGATAAATAAGACAAGTACGAACGTATTTAACTGAGTACGGACAAAGGAAAACGTGGAGGTTCAGTGAAGTAGCAAATGGCACAAAGTAGTACAGATTCAACCAGTCGTGTAAAAATGGAGAAACAAACAGAGCGTCACCACGCATCATCTTTGAACGGGCGGATGCGCTCACATTATGACGTACTATTTCATTGAATGACGTATTCAAAACGACGGCGCGGCTGTGTGAAGAAATGAAATGCGAATAAGCACGAACGTAAAAATGGAATCGATCGAAAGAAACGCTTATGGGAAAACCAGAAAACTTTTTTTTTTAACTGGACACATTACGGTAAGGTTCGCCGTGCGTAATTACGCACGCATCGCTGCACCACCACGCGAGCATAAATAGTCCCTCCCCCCCTAACACTAATCTACTCTTATTGCGTCGTTTGTTTTTCGTCAAACACGAACGTTATGTGAACAAATAGCCTTGCTGACGAAACAACCTACACATCAAAACAGCCCAAAGGCTAGTTAACGATGACCGGGTGGAATGTCACTTGTCGAGGGGCGGAGTTATTGACACATACATTCATAACTAAGTAACTGAAAAAATCGTGGATAAAATCATTCAAGGACACCATTGAAGTCCAAGATGGCGCCCCAATAGGCAGCTGTCAGCAAGTGCTCTCACGTGTCTTTTTTTTCCTTTGTCACTTTGAGTTGTTTTGCATCGTGTGGAACGGATACATATTGTTTCTTCAGCATTTTTGGCCACGACATTCATCAAAGAGAAGATTGCTGAGCGGTTGTGCGTATGTGGAGAACTGCCGCGGCTTGGAATTGAAGCGGATTTACGGGAGATGTGAGACGGTCTTTTTGTCAATGGATGCTACAGCTTTGTTTACTTTCAACATTTAGCTTGGAGCAGACGTGAACATGTCACCGTGACCTTACTGATCCATGGTGAAAAGGACGCTTTGTTTAACTCTTTCATCTAGAACTGCTTCAGACAACAAAGAGGGTGTAGAAAGTGCTTAAGGTCTGTGTCTTTTGTGTGGTAATAATAATACATTTCATCTCTAAGCGCCTTTCAAAACTCAAGGTCACTTTCCAGTCACAGGATAAAGTTTTTCTGTGGGTGAGCAGCGGCAGCCACATGCGCCAGCGTTCACTCAACCCAGAAGTAACTCAAATAGATAGAAAGCTAACTAACTAGCTAATGGATAGCTAATAAATAGGTAATAGCCATATTGCCAACAGCTAGCCAGCTTACAGCCAGTCAGCTAGACAGCTAATAGCTAGCCACCTAGGTAATGGATAGCTAATAAATAGCTAATAGATAGCCAGATAGCCAACAGCTAGCAAGCTTACAGCCAGCCAGCTAGACAGCTAGCTAGCTGATAGCTGTCACATTGTTATTTAGTTTGTTTTTTCTTATTTTGACTTCAACATGGCGCCGCAAGAGTGACTGCCTTTACAGCAGGTCTATGTTTTTCTACTTCTTCCTTTCCTCTTGCAGCTGTGAAATGTACATTTCCCTACTGCGAGACTAATGAAGGCTAATCCAATCCAACAAATGGTAAAAATACCCTACTTGATCAAATCAAATTGGTACACTTCTACCCCTTGTAGCATGGTTAGCAGATGACATTTTTGTAATAAACATGTCTCTCAAAATTCTTGTCACTAAGTTGTGGGTGGGGGGGATGACATTTGGGGCAGATTTTTGGTCGTCAGGTGGTCCTCGACAAATTTGTGGGTGACACCTACATTTCCATCTGGACCAAAATGCGCATGTGAATTATTTTTTGTTTTGTTTTTGTTTTTACTTTGTTATTTCCGGGTTGAGTGAACGCTGGCGCGTGTGGCTGCCGCTGCTCACCCGCAGAAAAAAAAAAATCCTGTGACTGTAAAGTGTCCTTGAGAGTTTTCAAAGGCGCTTATAAATTAAATGTATTATTATTATGATAAAAACAACAAGCAAATTCCACACATCAAGGCAGAAATTCAACACCATGACAAAAACCAAGCTGGGTATGTATCAAGTAATAACATACCTGATATATTCCTCCTGCGTTATGACCGGCGTAGGTGTGGTTGCTGACATGATCAGGACTGTGTGCGCTATGGACGGGAGTTTGATAGACGTACGGGGTGTTGCTCGAATGTGAATCAGGCACATGTGTTTGTGATTGAGACACTGAAGGATTCTGCGCAGTTTGAGGATAATGTTGAGGCGCCACATTGGTCGCGTAAGGCGAATAAGGCACATAATGGTGTGAGGGGGTCATATTGGATGGAGCTAAATAGGAATTCTGCTGGGCAAGTTGGAGATTGGAAAATGAAGCTCCCAAAACATCCATCAGGCTCATGTAGTTGATGCTCTGCAATACAAGGATAACGTTTTAATCAGTAGGTCAGCATCAATGAATCAATGGGGGGGGGGGGGGGAATCAGGAAGTGTTATACCTGGACCAGTCGGTATAAATCTTCACCTAGACGCTGTCTCATTGGCGGAGCCTGAACTGAGGGTGGTTGTTCTGGGCCAAAATGATCCGTAGCGGGTGCGCCGGGTGTTGAGGTGTAAGTTTGAGAACCCGCATGGTTTAAATGTGTGTTGGGATGCAGATTTGCTGTCGGGTGGGGGATCTCCGTGTGAAGCGATGCCTGAGGTGGAGCAATTTGTGGGATCGGACCCTCTGGTGCCTGGATCACCGGTTGGCTTTGCACTTGACTGAAGATTGAAAGAGGAAACATGGAAAACATGAAAAAAAAGGCAAATGCTGCCCCCTCGTGGAAGGGGAAAAAATCTTCAGAGGTCTGACCAGCGCTTTATTGGCACCCCCGGCAGTGAATGAGTTACTACAATACAGGTTTTTTAAATAAAAATATATAAAAACATAAAGAACCAAACATTTTTGGGGGTTTTGTTTAAAATCATTCAGGCACCATTTTGCCCCAAATTTTAATGACATCATCCAGTAAATAACAGCAAAGTAAAAGTTTTAATTGGTTTGTCCCATTATCCCAAAATGGCCACAAATCCTTGTTGTCAGAATGACAAACATATACTACTACCAGAGCAAAAAAAAATATATATATATATATATATATATATATATATATATATATATATATATATATATTACTGTAATAGTTATATTATTATTATTTATTAATATATTATATAGTACGGGTTGAGTGAACGCTGGCGCGTGTGGCTGCCGCTGCTCACCCGCAGAAAAAAATGTATTATTATTACAAGGATTGCCATCTCTACTGTATTGTTACTTTTAGAAATATAAAACTTAATAAAGCCAGAAGCTTTAATGCAAAAGTTTCTAAATTATTATTCACATGCAGAATTATTTGAGATTCAGAACTTACGCAGGCGTTGAGCTGGGCATCTCAATCAGTTCTTCAAGCTTTAAACTCTGTGAAGATAATAACACAAACATGTGTTTATAAAATGGAAACGGCAGTGTATAAAATAGCCAAAAGTGAAATATTGATATTGACCGCGAGAGGAGAGTAAAGATTTTCAGACACGATCCCGTTCGAAAGAGATGAAGACTGCTCCATGCGGTCATCGCTGCTTTTGCCTGCGACAAAAACAAGTTGACGTTCATCTCAGATGATTTATTGCAGCCGACGTATTGTCTATTTGGGACAGCGTGCCTTCTTTTTCTGGCGTGACATCCAAATCATCAAAACATGGTCGTTGCGATGTTGAGCTCGGGATCGTAGGGGTCGGGTTGAGATCGTCTGGCTCATCGGGGAGAGATATTCTGTCAGATTTCGGTTCTTCTGGTTCGTCCGTGTGAGAACAACTACAAGAGCATAGACGGGTATGAAAAAAAATATAAATATCAATGTATGTGTGAAACCTTTAAGTCACTCAGGTCATGGTGAGCCACAAAAGTTGGATTGGGGCTAATTTCTATCATAGTAGCTAATTTATATACAGGCAGTTTCGAATAAGCGACACAATGACACACATTTCAGAAATGGATGGATGGATAGAGAGCTAGCTAGGGAGATAGCTCGGGAGCTAGAGAGTTAGGGAGCTAACGAGGAAGCTAGTAGGGGGCTAGGGAGCTACCTAGGGAGCTAGAGCGCTAGAATGCTAGGGAGATAGCTAGGGAGCTAGAGAGCTAGCTAGGGAGCTAGAGAGCTAGGAAGCTAGCTAGCAAGAGAGAGAGAGCTAAGGAGTTAGTTAGGGAGTTAGAGAGCGAGGAAGCTAGAAAGCTAGGGAGCTAGAGAACCAGGGAGCTCGCTAGAGAGCTAAGGAGCTAGAGAGCTAGCTAGAGAGCTAACTAGAGACCTAGCTAGATAGAGAGCTAAGAAGCTAAAAAGCTAGGGAGATAGAGAGCTGGCTAGAAAGCTAGGGAGCTAGCTAAAGAACTAGTGAGCTCGAGGGCGAGGGAGCTAGCTAGAGAGCTAGGGAGCAAGAGAGCTAGCAAGAGATCTAGGGAGCTCGAGAGCCAGGTAGAGCGCTATGGAGCTAGCTAGAGAGCTATGGAGCTAGCTAGAGAGCTAGCTAGGGAGCTGGGTAGAGAGCTATCTAGGGCTGCTGCTCACCCACAGAAAAAAATATCTTGTGACTGTAAAGTCTCCTTGAGAGTTTTGAAAAGCGGTGATAAATGAAATGTACAGTAAAGTCTCGTTATATCGATATCGGATATATCGATAGTCCGGGTTATATCGATACTATTTCTATGCACGCACGGAGAAAATTACATGCAAACAGGGTCTGATATATCGATAGTCCCGGTTATATCGATATTTTTTCGGACTCCATTGAATATCGATATAACGAGACTTTACTGTATTACTACGACTATTAGGGAGCTATCAAGGGAGCTAGATAGTCAGACAGACAGACAGACATAAACACTCACATAGACATTTCTCCTTGATCTACGATGGAATCCAAACCAATCATTGGACCGTGAGCTGATTTTAGGGGGCTGGTATCAACAACGCAAGGTGTCTCCACTCTCGTGTCAGTCTCCGATCGCAACAACGGAGTGGTGATGGCCCATCGCGCTTGCGGGCAGCCCGGCTGAAGCAGATGTACGAATCTGCGCTCCAGCAGGCTCAGCGACGTGAGCAGAGCTGGCGCGGAGGTTTTGACGCGGATGACTATCCCATCCTCGCACGTTCCTTCTCCCTTCGGTTTCTTCTTCTTGACGGTATGTCCGAGGAGAACCCTCTTGTCAGCCCAACGCAGCATCCATTGCAGCAACCTGCCCAGAACTGGAAACCGGGCTTCTAATTTAGAATCTAGGACGTGTTGAAGTTCTACAATGGCTTCCGCGGTGGTCGAGGAGGCCAATGCCAAGGCGCTTTGGTTAGCGTCAGAACCGGAGCCTCTCCTCTGATTTCTAAGACTAAACAAACCAATTTGTCTCTCAGTCCGAAGCTCGGACAGCGCAGATGTATATAAGTTACTTTTGGATCCGGAAGCATCATTCACGGTTGCCGAAATCTGCGACTCGGGGGTGGTACCGCCCTGCGTCGGCTTGTGACAGCATCCAGCTCTGAAGATCGGGAGCTCATTGCCACAGTGTTCCCTGGCCGGAAGTTGTCCACTCCTATGGCGGCTGTGAATGGCGGTGAGCACGTCGAAGGTGAGCGAGTGCAGCTCTTTGTCTCGCAGAGCGGAGTGGAAGGACTTGAGCAAGGGAAGCTCGCCACCGTCGCTACTTTCTTTCTCCAACATGTAGCTGAGGAAAAGTTCCAGGAAGGCGAGATATTCATCATCCTCTAGCTCGAACTCCCAAGTGCCAATGACTGGAAGGGAACGTGGCGCTACATCATTGGTTGACTTCTTCGTCGCAGCATCAGTCCCCATTGCTTTTATTTTAACCTTCCTGTTGAATGAGACAACACCATAAATGACAGCACAGGAAATCTGTTGACCAATTTATGTGTAACAAGAAAGCATATTCTCCGAATCCGAAGCCATTGTTTTGATTCTCCAGCAACGCAAGACGTCTTGGCGTGACGTCACGAACTGGGGGCGGGACTTTCTGAAAATGCCCAATTCGCAGCTCAATTTTTTTGCAGATTTTGGACACTAAGTCATTTTTATTGGTGTTTTGCATTTGAATAAAAATATTATACTGCGTGTTTTGGTTATTTTAGATGCTATAAAACGTTTTTCTGGTGTCAGTTAAAAAACAAAAAAGTGACGTTGGTTGTCCTTTAACTCATTCACTGCCAGCCCCAAATTCAACAATAATAATACAGTAAAGTCTCGTTATATCAATATTCAAGGGAGTCCGAAAAAATATCGATATAACCGGGACTATCGATATATCCGACCCTGTTTGCATGTAATTTTCTCCGTGCGTGCATAGAAATAGTATCGATATAACCGGGACTATCGATATATCCGATATCGATATAACGAGACTTTACTGTAATAATAATAATAGTCATTTATAAGTGCCTTTCAAAACTCAAGGACACTTTACAGTCACAGATTTTTTTTTTTTTACTGCGGTTGAGCAGCGGCAGTGAAAAGCATGATGTGGAGCGCCATTCCCGAATTTGTTTGGGTTTTGGTTTTTCTTACAGAGGTTGCCAATAAAGCACTGGTCAGACCTCTAGCAATGTTTTTTCCCTCCCACAAGGGGACTGTATTTGTCCATGTTAGTGCTTTGTTACAGCTTCAGCTGTTATTAAAGCGCTATGTAAAACAATATGTATGCATTGCATTGTATTTTGGACAGCCGTTCGCATTTCAAGCTCATATAACTCTAGACCCATATCATTTAGGAATTAACTCTTTTTTCAGATGAAAGAAGAGAGGATAAGATTTCTAACGCTGTATTGAATGTTGGTGTAGTCCTAAAACTCAATATTCTGTGGGTCCTGGAATTCAAGTGACAAATGACAAAAACCCTGGCACTGGAGCGGACACATTTTTGCACATCGTCTGGCAGTGAATGAGTTAAGATGATTATAGTGGCACACTGTCTACCTGGGTATGGATGAGATGTGAGCCTCAGAGGTGGTCTCCGCTCTTTCTCCATCAACGCAGTCGGTTAAAGTGCTGCTGCTCACACTTGCGTCCGGTGATTGTGGCCTCGGAGTGGCTGCCTCGTGCTTGTCGTCCTCGTCTTTCTCCCACAACTGAAGCTCCACGGGGGCCAGGTGCCTCAGCAAGCGGCCTAGGTGCTTTCTCCTCTGCTTGAGTTTCTCTTGAATCAGAGCCTTCATGGGCTTGCTGCTTGGCTCTTTGCCCTCCTCTGGAGGAGAGAAAAATGTTTAGGCTAGTTTTCTACATTCACTGGGTACTTTGTTAGGGTTCACCAGGACCATTTAGTGCAGGGGTGTCAAACCCAAGGCCCGGGGGGCAACTATGGCCCGCTACACCATTTTATTCAGCCCGCGAAAGCAAATCAAGTATGTCAAGTGATGAGTGCTAAAGTCCGAACTAAAATTTGTCATTGTTATATGTACACTACAATAGTTATTCGTGACTTTGTATTTGAAAACTACAATATTCTCCGGTGGCGGACTGGAGTATAAGGCGCACCCCCAATGAATGGTGTATTTTCAAACCTTTTCCATGTATAAGGCACAATGGGCTTTCATTGAATATAAAAAGTTTCTCAAATATAATATATAAATATACAAACGTTTTCCAAAGATTTATTATTCCAAATATTTATTTATGTATAATGAATGTGCTATGGTATTATAATTAAAGAAATAAACGGTACTATAATAATAAAATTGTTTTATTTACCTTTGTGATCGTTGTTGATGGCTTGATGCAATGGAGTGGCCAGTTTCATCAGGATTAAACAGGAACGTAGCCTTCTTTCACCATCTTGAGGAATGATCCTTGTAGGTGCTTTCTCTGTGATAATTTTATCTAGTTCCTCATCAATTGTGTTGTGTTTAGCTGGGTTGACAGCTTTTTGCATCAAGTGTACAGATGGCGTGTGCGGGTTGTTTGTGGAGCCTGATTGACGGGATATTTTAACCTTGCAGTCTACACTCTGCCTTTGAACTGTCAAAGTTGAAACTATCTCACTGTCATCTGCCTGTCTCTTTAATGTTTAACCCCCCCCCAACCCTTGCTGTGTTCTTGACCAATCACATGGCTTTAACCGAAAATTGGGGGTGGGAAATAGAGGACAAAAACAGTCGGTTGCCCTTTTGTTGTTAGAAGAACGTGCTCGTTCGCGAACGACAAATCACTCATTGAGGCAGCTCCGTGTACGAAAAAAGTTCATATGCCAAGGTAAAGTTCGTATGCCAAGGTAAAATTTTCATAAATTTAACGTTCGGAAACCGAAAAGTTCGTAAGCCAAGCGGTTCGTAAACCGAGGTATCACTGTATATATTTTATCTTAAAAATTGTAAGATGAAGTACACAAATCCCAAAGCTTATTTATAAAGGCAAAATGTCATACAGCTTTGGTAATGTGTGGCTCTATCGTAATGACAATTGCTATATTTCTGTATATATGTGAAATAAAAACACAATCACCAACAAACCAATACAATTTGTACAACTACATAAATATGAGAGGATATGATATACCAAAGACACTGCATTGCTTCAAACCCTCCAGCAGTGAAGTATACTTCTCTCTCAGGGAGACTCTGACGGACTCTTCCTTCTCAGGGAAGGCAAGTACCAGGGTATCTGCCACCTATAGAAGAAGAGCAACAACATTTTTTTTCATGTTTGAGGTTGTAAACAGA
This sequence comes from Hippocampus bargibanti, assembly GCF_051943395.1. NCBI lineage: Eukaryota > Metazoa > Chordata > Actinopteri > Syngnathiformes > Syngnathidae > Hippocampus > Hippocampus bargibanti. Next base: position 11,659,784 of record NC_142751.1, on the reverse strand, counting down.
TTAAAAAAAAGATATTTCACCGAAGCCAGTGGTGGTAATTCAGCCAAAAGGCTGAGAAGGAGATCTTGCAGGATTTCCTCAGTGTTCAGGAAGTGACTGAACGGCAAATAGCGATTGGCCCAAAGAATAGCATCGATGCAGGATGAATACACTTGTGATTTATCGGGGTCCTTTGACGACACACAAAAACAAAAATAATAATAAAAAAGTCAAGCTTTGCACAGTTAAAAGATTATTAAATTACCACAATTCAACATTATCGTCATACATGTTGCATTCTGGCAGCCTGAAACCTTCTGCAGGCAACAGAAAGCTGATCCCTGACATGAAGCATCCAGCATAAACCACACAGCTCCCTAAAACAGACTTGAGGATGAAAATTAAGTCAGGAGCAGAACTTTTTGCATTCATCCTACTTTTTTTTTCAAGGACATGATCATGCATGAATTATAAATAACTGATAAATAAATGGTGTCTTACTAATAGTTTGACAGCAATCAGGATGCAGAGTTTTGCTATGGCTTCGTCTGAAGAATCCACCGCGGCTAACAAACTTCATCAGGCCCTCTGGGAGAGACTTTTCCTCTTTGGGGAAGGATGTGTAGGCGTACCTAGTCTTGATCTAAAGAATGTGTGTGAATATGGCCCACTAAAGTCCTTAAATCAAAGCATCATTTAACTCATACACTGCCAGACATGTGCAAAAATGTGTCCATTCCAGTGTCAGGGTTTTTGTCATTGTCACTCGAATTCCAGGACCCACAGAATATTGAGTTTTAGGACTACAAAAAGATTCAATGCAGTGTAAGAAACCTTAGACTGTCTTTTTTCATCAGAAAATGAGTTAATTCCTAAATCATATGGGTCTGAAGTTATATGAGCTTGAAATGAGGGCAGCTGTCCAAAATACAATGCAGTACATACATATTGGTTTATATAGTGGTTTAAAACAGCTGAAGCTGCAACAAAGCGCTAACACAGAAAAAAACATTGCCAATGGCCATGATCAGCGCTTTATTGGCACCCAAACAAGAGAAAACGAAACCCGAACAAATTTGGGAATGGCGCACTATGTCATATTTTCAATTCCTGAATAAATTTGTGAATGGCAGTGAATGAGTTCATGGCAACGATCCTCTACCTTGTGTAGGAGGTGGCGGGCTCGCCGCAAGTTGGCGACGTACCACTGAGCAGCAGGGTGGCAACATCGTGCAGACCTGAGCAGGAGCAGGATCCTCTGAAGAACGCCAGACACTTTGTGGCGTGTTGCCATTTCCGCGAGCTGTCCCGGTGTCCCCACGGGATCCTGAAAAGACGCATGTGTATTATTGTCAGGCGAGTAATGGGAAGTAATGGAGGGAATTTTGACAACATTTGCTTTGAAATTTGTCATTTGCTTGCAAAGGGGGCAGGATCAATTATCAACAATTGGAAATGTGATACTTATAAGAAAAATAAATATACATCGTAACATGAACACATGATTTTGTATTGAGTACCTGACTGTTCGGGGAAGGCTGAGGACAATACAGAGGCGGGGACGGCAAATACAGCCCACTGTTCACAAGAGCAGACAGGCTTGAGCACAGGTCCTTGGCTGATTCCAATAAGGAAGTCAATTGTGACGTTAAAACATCAACACCGGCGATGACGGATGCTTTTAGGATCTCCTGGGCGGATCCTTGCAAAACATCCAAGTCTTGCGCTTCCATAGGATCTAGTCAAACAAAGAGAAATGGGGATTGATGGATAAAAGCGGCTATGTTATAATGTTCAGAAATCTGTAAACTAAGGGTGTCAAATTCATTTTTTGCAGCTGGGCATAGTGTAGTTACAGTTTCCTTTCCGGGGTCATTATGAATTTGGGGAAGCAAAAATAATAATAATAATGATAATGATGTGTCATTTACAGTGATACCTTGGTTTACAAACTCCTTGGCTTACGAACTTTTCCGTTTACGAACGTTAAATTTATGAAAATTTTACCTTGGCATACGAACTTTTTTCGGGATACACACGGAGCTGCCTCAATGAGTGATGTGTCGTTCGCGAACGAGCTCGTTCTTCTAACAACAAAATGGTAGCTGACTGTTTTTGTCCTCTATTCCCTGCCCCCAGTCTTCGGTTAAAGCCACGTGATTGGTCAAGAACGCAGCAGTGAGACGAGGTGGTTTAAACATTAAAGAGACAAGCAGACGACGACAGTGAGATAGTTTCAACTTTGATAGGCTTAGAAAATTAGAAAGTAGAAATTTACGTTTTATGGAGACCTGGGAACGGATTGTTCTCATTTTAATGGTTTCCTATGGGAAATTAATTTTGGGGATACACACTTTCCGCCTTACACACACTGTCTGGGAACCAATTAAGTTCATAAGCCAAGGTATCAGCATACGTCTGTATAAGCTCACAGTCGTACATGAGTGGACTATTGATGAACAGATTTCTTCAGCTGTCATTTGTACTTCATTGAAGGTGTCGCAGTTTTTCTCCTACTCTGATGAAGCTTTTTGGATAAGGAGCGAAACATCCGACACCCTCAAAGAAGACAGATGACGGTTTAAAAAACCTTTTCGTCGATGAACTCTCAAAGTCATGTTTAATCCCCTCCATATACAGTAAAGTCTGGTTATATCGATAGTACTGCTTATTACGATACTATTTCTATGAACGCAAGGAGAAAATTTACATGCCGCAGGATCGGATATATCGATAGTCCGGTTATATCGATATTTTTTCCGACTCCCGAGAATATCGATATAACGAGACTTTACTGTATATGGAGGGGATTAAAATGACTTTGAGAGTTCATCGAAAAATAGAGTGCACAACAAATAAATGAATAACTAGTTTTCAAATTTGAAGCCAAAAATAATGACTTGTTATAGTGGTTTACATGGAACAATTTGAAATTTTGGTTGGGATTTTAGCAAGCATCATAGAATTTCACAAGTTAGATTTGCTTTCGCGGGCTGAATACGATGATGTGGCGGGCCAGATTTGGCCCCCACCCTTGATTTTTGACACCTGAACTGTAAACCTTGTATCATCGATGTTGTAATGCTCACCACTGTCATTGTTCACAAGACACTGCAACTCTGTCTGAAAAATGCTTTCGGGGAGTAAAGCTTTTGGAAGGTGAAGCTCTGGTCTGCTGATTCTGTTTAAAAAGTAAAAATTAAAATCTTAGTAGTACAGACAGGAAAGTGACGAGACCACAAAACCACCACATTCACACACTGACCGAGTCATGTCCAAGTGGCCAGCACAGTAATACACATAAGCGAGGCTGACAGAGGCTGACGTCTTCCAGTCCCCAAGTTTGTACGCCAGCCATGCCGTCTCAGGGAGCAAACCACCAAGCAGGAGAAGGTCCACGGCGTAGTCCACGGTCCACTTCTCGGACAAGTTTTGCTGGCGAATCGCTCGAGCCGTTGTCTCCTGACATAGAGGCACCAGGCGGCCTAGATTTGAGGCTGGGCCAGAAGAGGAAATCAATGAGGTTGGGATGTGGTGATTTTCCCCCCTCCTCATTATGTTGGAAATCAAAATTGAAACATGAAAATTGGGCTTTATTATTTTGAAGGGCTTTTTTTCCCCATCCAAAAAATAAATAAATAAAAATATGATGGAAATAGTGACATTTTAGGCTACGATCAGAAATATAAACTAGTCTACTGACTCATTTGGAATGTTGTATTTTTATTAATATTTAGTGATTTCATGTCTTTTTGTATTGTTTTATGTGTATACTCTCGCTCCCCCCCAAAAAACTTTTGTTTTCATTTTATGATTTTCCATTTTTTCACCCACGGAACTCATTTTGATTTTTTTTTTTTTTTGGAGTGAACATCAAGACAACTTTAACAATAAGACAAACCATGAAAATGGTGCGTCATAATTTTGTAGGTTTTTTTTCTTCATCCCCCCCAAAAAACTATGATGAAAATATTCCCATTTTAGGCTCTGATCAGAATTATAAGCTCGTCTACTGAATTGTTTGGACTGTTTATTAAATATTTAGTCATTTAATGTATTTGTTTTTTGTTTTTTCATGTGTATTCTCTCTCCCCCTCAAAAACGTTTTCTTTTTTCTGATTCTCCATTTTTCCCCACAGAACCTATTTTGATTTTTTTTTGTTTTATTATTTTGCAGGGCTTTTTTCCCATAAAAAAAAACTTGTTATGATGAAAATATTCCCATTTTAGACTCTGATCAGAAATATAAACTAGTCTATTGACTTGTTTGGAATTTTGTTTTCTAAATATTGATTCATTTAATGATTTTTTTTTTAATGTGTATCCTCCCCTCCAAAAAAATCATTTTGTTTTCATTTTATGATTTCCCATTTTTCACCTCATTGAACTCATTTTAATGTTTTTTAACATGTTTTTTTTTTACATTTTTGGAGTGAACATCAAGACAACTTTAACAACAAAACAAACAATGAAAAATGGTGCTTCTTTATTTTGCAGGGATTTTTTCCCATAAAAAAAACTTATGATGAAAATATTCACATTTTAGGCTCCGATCAGAAATATAAACTAGTCTATTGACTTGTTTGTAATTTTGTTTTCTAAATATTGATTCCTTTAATGTATTTATTTTTTAATGTGTATCCTCCCCTCCAAAAAAATAATTTTGTTTTCATTTTCTGACTTCCCATTTTTCACCCCACTGAACTCATTTTAATGTTTTTTCACATGTTTTTTTTTACATTTTTGGAGTGAACATCAAGACAACTTTAACAACAAAGCAAACAATGAAAAATGGTGCTTCTTTATTTTGCAGGGATTTTTTCCCATAAAAAAACTATGATGAAAATATTCACATTTTAGGCTCTGATCAGAAATATAAACTAGCCCACTGACTTGTTTGGAATGTGGTTTTCTAAATATTTAGTCATTTACTGTATTTTTTTGTGTTTTTTAATGTTTATCCCCCAAAAATATTTTGTTTTCATTTTCTGATTTTCCATTTTTCCGCCACAGAACTGATTTAGATTATTTTTTTTTTGGAGTGAACATCAAGACAACTTTAACAACAAGACAAACCATGAGGTAGATGTAACGGTGGCAGCACATCCACATGATGCGCAGGCAGGATGTTCAGTGGCTGATTGGTAAAATAGGCAGCCATGAACCTCCCCAGAGTTTGAATAACGGCAACAACTGCGTCAATGTGAAGGTTCGTCGGCAGCGGGGGGTCGGCTGCAGAGCACAAAGTTCAATACTAAGCACCTTGGACAAACGCGGCTGCATTTGCACATGTGAATTTACTGACTTGTTGTGCAGGTCACATGCTTATTGTGGTGACCGGCGTTGTGTAAGGCCAAGTGGGCCATGTGTTCTCCCAATTCCACCGCTTCCTTAAGATAATACTGGGACAACAGGTTGTAGAGCAGAGCCAGACAAAGTCTCATTTCCTGGAAGGCGCTACGACGACAACCTAAAATTAAATGAATATATCTTAAAATGGATGGATGGATGGATGGATGGATGGATGGATGGATGGATGGATGGATGATGATCCATTTGAATATAATAATATATATCTAACTTACTTTTTTTACTCTCTTCCCAAATTTGCGTCCGCCACACCTCAGCACTATTTTGGTACAAGCCGCATAGGAATAGTTCTTCACCTGTGGAAGCATTATTACTATTACTATTATTTTTAACTCATTCACTGCCAGACGTGCAAAAATGTGTCAATTCCAGTGCCAGGGTTTTTGTCATCATCACTTGAATTCCAGGACCCACAGAATATTGAGTTTTAGGACTACATAAACATTCAACACAGCATTAGAAACCTTGGACTCTCTTCTTTCATCCGAAAAAAAAAGGAAGTTAATTCTTAAATTATATGGGTCTGGAGTTTATGAGCTTGAAATGAGGGCAAAATGTCCAAAATACAATGCAATACATACATATTGGTTTATATATATAGCGCTTGAACAACAGCTGAAGCTGGAACAAAGTGGTAATATGGAAAAACGGGAAATGTTGCCCCCTTGTGGAATTAAAAAAAACAGTGCCAGAGGCCATGACCAGCGCTATATCGGTACCCAAGCAAATTCGGGAATGGCGCTATACGTCATATTTTCAATTCCCTTACATTCATGAATGGCAGTGAATGAGTTAAAAGATGAATGAGATGTTAGAATGACAGAATTGTGTTGTCAAACGGTACTACAAGGATACACTCATCGGAATCAAGCCTCGAAGCGAAGGGTCGTTTCTTACCTTTATGATTCAGCAGTGCGGGACCCTCTTCTAGTTTCTCTCCAGTTGCTTGTAGAGCTGTTTGAATCTTGGCCATGATGTTTATCAATTGCTCCTCTACACCTTTGTCCCACTCCTCATCCTTCTTGAAGCCTCGCAAGTCTTCCTTATAATCCTGGCTGATCTTGTAGACCCACTGCCACACTCCAAATAGTCTGGAGGCCATGTGGGGGAAAAAAATACCAAACGTAAAATAAGACAAGCATTATTATCATTATTATTATTATTAACAACAATAATAATACATTTAATTTATAAGCACCTTTCAAAACTCTCAAGGTCAAGTTTTTCCTGCGGGTGTGCAGCGGCAGCTACACTCGCCAGCATTCACAAAACCTGGAAGTAACTCAGATAGATAGAAAGCTATCCAGCTAACTAATAGATAGCTAGCTACATAGCTAGATAGGTACAGTAGCTACCTAGCTAGCTAATAGCTAGCTAGCTAGCGAGATAGCAAATAGATAGAAAATAACGAGCCAGATAGCTAGCCAGATAACTGGAAAGGTAGATAACTACAAAAAAGTGAAGAATGACTTTTGTTGAGATAAAAAAAATATATATGTAGCTAAATATGAAATTGTCGCTTCGTATGTACTTTTCACTGTTTATCTTCCGGGTTGAGTGAACGCTGGTGCGGGTGGCTGCCGCTGCTCACCCGCAGAAAAAATATCATGTGACTGTAAAGTGTCCTTGAGAGTTTTGAAAGGCGCTTATAAATGAAATGTATTATTATTATTACTAGCTAGCTATTAGCTATCTAATTAGCTATCTATTGGCTATATTATTATTATTATTATTACACAAGACAGAATCACAGTTCAGAGATAGGTAAGCTTGAGTAAGTGACAATAATTTGGGAAACAAAATTAAAAAGGTTAAATAATAAAGTTAATTTAACGATACAATGTTTGAGTCAGGAAACATTTCTTTTGTTAATTCTGAGAAGTAATCAGCAACATTTTCAGGCAGGTTGTGTTTGGCAACAAATTGACTGAACAAAATCTCCACTTTCGATGAGTCATAAATAGGACAAATGTCTTCATCACTATTCCTCAATTTTAAAGCCAAAATGGAAAACAAATATATCTCTTTTGGCTGTTATCAACACTGTGGCTCTGCATTGTCTTGTTTTGATAGAGTTAAAACAAACCTGTTGGACGGTCGCTGAGGTAAAGGCAGAACCTGATGAGAAGGGTCACATCGGTACTCCCCATAATCCTGTAGCAATGGCACATGGTAGACATCTGCCCAAGAGAATGGAGGATCTTTCTCCACCGAGGACCAAATAGTTCTTTGCTGCAGGCTATAGGCGCAGTCGAGGGCCTCCGAGGCAAGCTGGAGAATGAGCACAGCTCCGGATAGTCTCTCAACACAACTTGCTGGGTGGGACTCTGGCGACGGGGAGAGCAGAAGGTGGACCAGTCGCTTACTAAGCTCCACTGAAAGTCCCAAGCTGGGAGCTCCATCCAAGTGAGTGTTATCCCACGGGAGGAATGAGAAAAGTGCTTTGAGGAGTTCCAGGATGCAAGCAGAACCCGAGGGGTGATTTTTCCCAGAATGAGCTGCATCGTTTGGCATCAAGTGGAACAAAGCAGCAAGCTGCGCCACGCGAACGGTTGTACATTTAAGCAGGTGGGCTCGGTTTTCCACTGCGCCTCCCATAGACATGCAGAGAGCCCACGCTGTCAAGAGTCCATTTTGGATTTTACTGAGATCCTGTCGAAGATGACATATGGTCATCTCAAAGTCCTCTTCGTGATCTTGGTTGAGTTCCGTCGTCTCTGTGTCCAAAGCGCGGAGTGTGTCGAACATGGAAGCGAAATCCAAGTGTCCGCTGCCCGCCAGCTGTGAGCCAGGAGGAGGGACGTCGATGTCGGAGTCATCTTCAAAGAACGACTATGGAAAAATCACATTGAATGAAAAACATGAAGGAACATTTTATTTAGCACAGAAACGTCATTATAATACAACTAACTGTTCCAAAAGGATAGGAAGTGAACACTAATGTCATTTCAAAATACTTCCTTTGACCAATTTACTTTGACATCTCGTATCATCTTAGGGCCTTTCGGGAAGAAATATTTGCACCCCAAAACATAAAATGAAGAGCTGACGTAGTTAGTTTGATATCCATATTTTAACTCATTCACTGCCAGGCATGTGTAAAAATGTATCCACTCCACTGCCAGGTTTTTGTCATTGTTACTCATTGTCACCCACAGATAATTGAATTTTAGGACTACATAAACATTCAATACAGCGTTAAAACCTTAGATAACCTTCTTTCATCTGAAAAAAAGTTCATTCCTAAATTATAGGGGTCTGGAGTTATATGAGCTTGAAATGAGGGTGGCTGTCCAAAATACAATACATACATATTGGTTTATATAACGGTTTAACAACAGCTGAAGTTGGAACAATAATAATAATCCTGGTCCTGCAATTTGAGTGAAAATGACAAAAACCCTGGCACTGGAGTGGATACATTTATGCACATCGTCTTACAGTGAATGTGTTAATAATAATAATAATAATAATAATAATAATAATAAATAATAATAATAATAATAAGGTCACTTTACAGTCACAGGATGAGTTTTTCTGTGAGTGAGCAGCGGCAGCCACATGCGCCAGTGTTGACTCAACCCGGAAGTAATTCAAATAGATAGAAAGCTAGCTAACTAATAGATAGCTAATAAATAGCAAGCTAGGCCTTCACTCAACCCGGAAGTAACTCAAATAGATAGAAAGCGAGCTAGCTAGCTCATAGAAGTAAAAACAAAACCCGAACAAATTCGGGAATGGCGCTCTATGTCATATTTTCAATTCCCGAATACATTTGTGAATGAGTTAAATGATGTTGTGTTTTGTTTTTTTTCCATGAGGAACATGGAAGCTGATTTTTTTTTTTTTTTTTTGCGATTAAGCCACTGAAATGAAGACAGAATAACATTCCAATCGTATTCTAAACTATGACAAATCTAGATTGGACAGACCTGAACTCTTTCAAGCAACTCTTTGGTGCCACTGAAGGTGCCCTGGTCTTGGAGAAAAAAAGGTAAGGTGGACTCCTGGGTGGCTGCTGATATGATCGAGTCCGCCGGGTGAGGACCACTCGCGATAAATGACTTGCCGTCCAGATTGAGGTAAGAGTCCAAACACGTCTTCACGTACATCTACAGTAAGCAATGCCAACAAAATATGAACCACAAAACAAACTCACTGTAAAAAAATAAGTGCTAATGTTCTAAAAATGGTTTTGAAAAGTAATCAGGGCGATAAAGGTTCCTAATTGAGTACCTGAGATGTATCCAGAAGCTGGCAAGCCTTCTGAAGGTCCTTGCCGGTGTTATTCAACAAAGCTTGCACCAGCATTGCGGCAGAAGGCCTGTTGAGGACCCTCAGTACGGTGGCCATGTAGCCGTCGGATACGATGCAGTACAAAAGGCGCGGGTGCCACGTGACGGAATAACGTTGCCTCATGGTGTCTCGCGCCGACACACTAGAGTTGGACATGGAGGCATCTGCTCTTCCGGTCGGAGGTCTGCAAGGCGAAAAAAAAAACATTTGTTGTACTTACCTCACCGGCTGTTTTTTTTGTGTCTAACTGATTATGCTAATCACATTGCAGATTTAAAGGACAACCGACATCTCCGGACAAGTTGTGTCCATAATTTGTAAAATGGCTTCAAATGACTTCTACTGAGCGCATTTTAATAAGATTCCACCGCATATAGCTATATTTTACGTTTTAAGACTCGCGCTGAATATTCAGGAAGTCTTGTTTTTGAGTTGGTGACGAGTCCATACGTGACGTCACTAAAGGAACGCCCCTGACCGAAAAAAAAGACGCATTGTAGCGGTCCTTCCATCACGTCAATGTATTTTGCTGTAATGTTTGGTCTGGGGACCTCGTGGTGCACACAAAAGCCGCCAGAAGAGGGCTTCCAAGCTTCATAAAAGGAATTTATCAACCTGTGGAAACGGAGGTGGGCACAGGAGGTTGCCATTTTCTGCCTTTTTCAGTGAGAAATTTCCCCTCAATGTTGCCTCAAAATGACAGGGAATAACTTCTTTAATCGATTGCAAACATGTATGCTTTCCTCTTCAGAACTATTTGAATCATATTCATAACTGGATGTGTAACAAGAAAGCATATTCTCTAAATCTGAAGCCATTGTTTTGATTCTCCAGCAATACAAGATGTCTTGGCGTGATGTCACGAACTGGAGGCGGGACTTTCTGAAAATGATTTTGGACACTTTAAGTCATTTTTATTGGTGTTTTGCATTTGAATAAAAAATATCATACTGCATGTTTTGGGTATTTTAGATGCTATAAAACGTTTTTCTGATGTCAGTAAAGAAACAAAAAAGTGACGTCGGTTGTCCTTTAAACAAAGACCAACCGGTAAGTGACGAGTGGGTGAAGGGGCAGGAAGTGCGCGGCTCCAAAGTCGACATTGCAACCGGAGCTGGTTAGCAAGAGGAGCCCGCCGAGACGACTCAGGACCAAGAGGGCGCCTCGCTTCAGAACGCAAGCCAGAAAAAGGCCGTCATGTGACCAGCTTAGACTGCCAACCCAGTAAGACCTACAGCACACAAAAAAAAAAAACTTGTAAATTAACTAATTCACTGCCAGACATGCAAAAATGGTCCACTCCAGTGCCAGGGATTTTGTCATTTTCACTCAAATTCCAGGACCAACGAAATATCGAGTTTTAGGACTACACAAACATTCAATGCAGCGTTAGAAACCTTAGGCTCTATTTTTTTCATCAGAAAAAAAGGTTAATTACTAAATTAATGGAATTATGTGAGCTTGAAATGAGGGCGGCTGTACAAAATATAATACATACATATTGATTTATATAGCGCTTTAACAACAGCTGAAGCTGTAACAAAGCACTAACATGGACAAAAGGCAAATGCAGCCCCCTCGTGGGAGTGACATAACATTGCCAGAGGTCTGACCGGCACTTTATCGGCACCGCCTGCAAGAAAAAAAACAAACCCGAACAAATTTGGGAATGGCGCTCCATGTCATGCGTGTCACTGCCTCTGCTCACCCATTTGTCTTCTTTCATTAGAAAAAAATGAGTTAATTCCTAAATTATATGGCTCTGGAGTTATCTGAGCTTGAAATGAGGGTGGCTGTCCAAAATACAATGCAATACATACATATTGGTTTATATAGCGCTTTAACAACAGCTGAAACTGGAACAAAGCTTTAACATGGCAAAAAAAAGAAATGCTGCCCCCTTGTGGAAGAGAAAAAAAACATTGTCAAAGACTTTATCGGCACCCAAGCATGAACAAAAAAAACGTGAACAAATTCCGGAATGACATTCTACGTCAATGAATGAGTTCAGCGCAAAATCACATCAACTTCCATCACCATTCATCTACCTGGTGTATTTTGGAGGAATCTGCTCCATTTTACATCCGCATCTTCCAAGACCGCTTGAGACGGAGACAAAATTTTGTGTGCTCACAAACAGAACCTGCGTAGCCTACATTGAAAGAAAAAAACATTACATCACAAAGTGATCTCAAATGCACAAGATGAGACGGAGAACATGTCGATTTTCACCTTGGGCTCCCGCTGGTTTAGCACGATGGCTAGCAGTTGACCGTCAGGAGAGAAGTCGGCCACTAGGGCCCCTCTGGACTTGACCGCTTGGCAGGGTGGGGTGAGACATGACATGGGGTACGTCTTGGTGGCCCATTTTATGCTGTATCCCAAAGAGCTAATCAAATAAAAGTGTTATTGCGATATTTATAACATGATTAACTCGCTGCTATACATTGGAGACAATTGTCATGTTTTCTAATGTGTGATTATTGTACATTGGGACAAGCCAACCTCACCAGCAAGAAAGCAGTTGAAAAGATTCCAACCACAGTTGAAACTATGAATAATAATAATAATAATAATAATAACAATAATAATAATAATAATAATAAATTTCATTTCTAAGTGCCTTTCAAAACTCTCAAGGTCACTTTGCAGTCACAGGATATTTTTTTTTGTGGGCAAGCAGCGGCAGCCACACGCGCTAGCATTCACTCAACCCGGAAGTAACTCAAATAGATAGCTAGCCAATAGATAGCTAATAGCTAGCCAGCTAGATAACTAGCCAACCACCAAGATAGCTATATAGTTCATGGATAGCTAGCTAGATAGCCAGCCAGCCAGCTAGATAGCAAATAGCTAGCTAGCTAGATAAATAAATCAAGAAATATTCACACTAAATGCAGATGTTTTTTCCCTTTAGTCATTCATTTAACAACATCAATTTTAAACGGCAGACGATAATTAGATTAAGCTAGCTAGAGGTCGAGCTTGCTAGCGAGCAAGCTAGATAACTAGCTAGCCAGCTAAATAGCTATAGAGTTCATCGATAGCTAGCTAGATAGCCAGCCAGACAGCTAGATAGAAAAAAACTAGCTAGCTAGATAGCATATAGCTAGTTAGCTAGATAAATAAATCAAGAAATATTCACACTAAATGCAAATGTTTTGTCCCTTTCGTCATTCATTTAACAACATCAATTTTAAACGGATATTATAATCAGATTAAGCTAGCTAGAGTTTGAGCTAGCTAGCGAGCAGGCTTGCTAGCTCGGTTTCTATTCAGCTATCTGGCTAATTCCTTACATGACAGGTGCCAAAGTAGCTCAGGAGCAAGCGAGAGAGCAAGCTAGCTAGAGGTCAAGCTAGCTAACGAGCGAACTAGCTAGCTCACTTTTTATTCAGCTATCTGGCTAATTCCTTACATCACAGGTGTCAGTCTGGCCCGCCACATCATTTAAATCGAAATTCCGTGCACATCTATCAAGCTAGCTAGCTACTGAGAAATCAAGCTAGCTAGAGCTCAAGTTACCTAGCTCTCTTTCTATTAAGCTATGTGGCTAATTCCTTACATGACAGTTGCCAAAGTAGCTCAGGTATTAATGCACACTTACTCCAAGTCCACATGCTGATCCGACCATTGAATTTTGAGGCAGGTGATGATAAGCTTCCTCCCGGACGTAAATACAAAGGCAGAAAAGCAGATATTGCCCATCGTCTGAAATTTAAGCATAGCGGTTATACACGCTAACCACTGGGACAATAAATTACAGTGAAGTGTGTGTGACACCTGGCTTTCCACAAAGATGGTACACTGCGATGCTTCTTTGTCCTTTAAAGTTGGCAAAGAGGTGTCTTGAGGTAGTTGCAATTGTGCCCAGTGTCCTTTTATCGAGCCGTCGCACATCAATGTCAAACCGTCCATGTCTGTACATTCCCATAGAAGCACTTGGCCCAGTGTGCTGACCAACAGAACACGCGTCCCCTCATCTGATACGTGGACAGATAGCCGGGTAGAATTACCTGCGAATAATAATAATAATAAATTAAAATAAAAACATTCAAACTTTGTGATGATGATGTACAATAAAATATTAAGACAAAGACCAATCCCATCTCAAAACCCACCTATTTAAAATAGCATTTTCTATGTAGCTCTTTCACTTGTTTCTATTTATAATTGTATTTTATTAATTGTACTCTATTTTGTGATTGTATTTGATTTATTATCGTACCTATACTTGTCTGTGACTGTGAAGTGTCCTTAAGAGCTTTGAAAGGTGCTTAAAATAAAATGTATTATTATTATTATTATTATTATTATTATTATTATTAGGTACTCCTGCAATATATGTATTTATACTTTTTTGTTCTTATACTTTCTCCCTTTGTTAATTTTGCTACTGTCAATTGGGAATGTATCCATTATTAGACAAATAAAGTTTTTTTCTGACTGTCTTATCTAATAATAATAATAATAATAATAATAATAATAATAATAATAATAAGAAGAAGAAGAAGAAGAAGAAGAAGAAGAAGAAGAAGAAGAAGAAGAAGAAGAAGAAGAAGAAGAAGAAAAAGAATACAAAGAACAATAAGAACACGAAGAAGAAGAAGAAGAAGAAGAAGAAGAAGAAGAAGAAGAAGAAGAAGAAGAAGAAGAAAAATAAGAAAAAGAATAAGAATAAGAATAAGAAAAAATTCCATTTATAAGCACCTTTTTTAGAACTCTCAAGGTCACTTTACAATTACAGTATATTTTTTTGCCTGTGAGCAGCGGCAGCCACACGCGCCAGCGTATACTCAAATAAATAGAAAACTATCTAGTAAGCTAATAGCTCGCTAATAGATAGTTAAGCTAGTCAAGATGTCAAACTAAATATTTTCACTTCAAAGAGCCATCACAGAAAAAAATATTCAAGAAAATATGTTCATTTTAATATCTTAATATCTAATACCACTAAAAGTGAAAACACGGCATGTCTTCCAAATGCCTGTCAAATATGATAGCTTTTGATGCAAGAATGTGAATGATTTGGGGCATTATAATGAAATTGTATAGTTTTTTTTCAGCCATTTAACACATACACAATCCCATGTTACATTTATGACACGATTAAAGTCTACACGCCAATCATATACGTCATTGTGGTGTTATATTCAGGCAAAATAACTCAGCCCAAATAGCGCCGGGTGCCTACCTTGAATATCATTAATTATTTGAACGACTTCAGGGACAGCTGTGACAGTCCTCAACAAGTCATTGTCTTTGTTCCATAAAAAGAGCTCGCCTGAGGTTAAAAGTCCACAGAACCACATTCCTGTGAAACACACAAAATTGACATGTCATGTTTTTGTGACATAACAGATTTTTTTTTTTTTTACCCGACATTCAAACTTGCCATTGCGGGACGGTGCCATCGTCAATACATTGTTGAGCAAATGATGGAGTTTTGGGGTTTTCTTCTTGGTACGACCGGACACCATGTTGATCTCGCTGATCCGTTTGTCGTCGAACAGGAAGACGCATTCCTTCTCCTGCAACACCAGGCGCGAATTTGAAAGAATAACTATTAAATTTGCACGGATGCCTGTTTATGACAAAATAAATGGTGAATATTCATATTTGAATTTGATGCTGAATTCCCTTAATTCCAGTGAAACGTTTCCAAACAGGATTATTTCCAATATGTTCAATTTTAACCCCGGAATTTGAACTTTTGGGGACAATTCACAGCCCTTTCCAACTCTTACAACCTATTCTATAACCCAACTCATCCAATGGACACATGGGTGATTTTTGTTTTGTATGTGTACCTGTCCAAGCCAGCAAAATCGAGGCCATGGCTTTTTTCGTTTGATCCGGGAGGACAAGACCACGTCCAGCTTTAGCTCCATGCTTGTGGCGAGACACAATCAGCTACTAGAACGATCCTCCTTTGAATCATCAATAATGGGCCATCTGAAGGGAAGAAAATGAGAATTGTTTGTGTTCCGAAGATGGACAATTTCGGGGGATATGGTTTTTGAAATGTGTTACTAATGTAAATAAACAACTTTTTGTTCGGTGATTGTAAATCAAAATATCACCATGAGTAAATAAATGTATGTTTGGTAAGATTAGTTCTTTTAACAATGGATAACAACGGGCATATGTAGTTTCGTATGTGGGTTGACTAACTTGCCAAACGAGCAAATACAAATATGCCTCAGTTGCGTACTACGTTTAGCTAACTACCGTGTACATACCCAATTCTGGATGAAACGCCCTCTTCTTCATTATCATCATCATCACTGAGCCATTCTGGTAGCTTCGATCATGCTGTGGAATTTGTGGAACACTTGTTGGTACATTTAACAACGACTTTTGCTCAAAAAAGTGCTCGATTGATTTCTTTCTGTGCCCATTTTGTTGCCCCTCACGACTGCACGTCAAAGCATTAGCAACCTAGCTAGTTGTTCGTAGTGAAGAAAGACCAAATATTTTGAACGTATTCTTCGTACCGTACTTATGTTTTCGGTTAAACATCGCGTTACTTTAGTGGTTCGCTTATCGAGTGCCGATCACATTTGAGCAAAGCGAATGATAAGAAATAATTCGAAAGTCCCTCCGTTGCATCGGAAACACAAATGTCCCATGATCCTCTCGGGGAGAAGCCTTTCGCCGTTGCCGGAGAAACGCCAGACATGGTGAAGTCACCGTAAAATCGAGACAGGGCAGACGGACTTTCCTATTTAACCTATTATTTGTAGACATCAGTATTGACTGTTATTAAAACGATGATTTGCGAGGTGGTGAATATTGTTTTTGAACTGTAATAGAATCGCTTTGACTCACAATAGAAATTGCTAAGCACATTATTTGCACTTCTTGTAGAGCATTTGTTACTTCAGTAAATTGTATTGAGTTCCGTTACATTATTAAACGGTCTGATATAATATATTATACTTAAATTGAGGGGAAATTGTAGGGATTCTGCATATCTCAGGTTGTCAATCCACTTGTTAGAAAAGTGTGGAAAAGGCGTCTATTTTCCAGTAGATGACGCTATAGCACATCCCATTGATGATCACTGTTCCCCTGGGCCCCTTTGGGCAATTTAGCAATTGTTAAAATGCTAAAATCATATTTTTGTGTCTCTTATACATAAATCCTCGAACTTTTTTCCCAACAAACTGTACTAAATTACCACTGCAATCATGATTCTTCATAACAACAGTGCTGATGACACCTGTCAGTTGATTTTTTTTTTATTTGCTGAATGTCTGCCAGGTGCAGATGAAGCTTTGCATTGCTGTCACGACCAGATTCTTTGATGAGAACTAAAAAAACAAGTAGGCATGATAAAATAAAATAAAAAATAGCTGAATCAGTCTGTTTTTCATTCTACTGCTACTTTTTAAATTGCATCAGCTGGATACGTAAATAAGCTTATTTTGCTGCTTGCTGGAATAATTACACTTTAGGTCCCATAGTTTATTTCACGGAACAATATAACATTTCCTCTTATTTCTTATTGTATGAGCATAAATTGATCCCATATTTTGGAGGAAATTCACTTTTCTTTCTGACATATTGAAACTGCTGACAACGAGTCAGCAACTAGTAAGTCGTAAAGTCACGTGAGCCCGAGCTGGAAAAGCTGTACTACAACACAAACAAGTAATTAAGTGGAAGAACAATTCCCACTGTTACAAGTACAATATAGGGGACACGAGTTGGCATGGTAACCCGCTTTGCCATCTGCAGGTCTATTCATATTCCAGTGACACTTGGGGGAGCTGTCAAGAAACTATTTAATCATGTGTGTCACATGGCAGTGGGTCAGAAGGGTCTGTCTTGGAAAAAGAGCGTGCCACATTATTTGGGGGGCACGTCTGTCTCACAGTTTAAGGTTCAGGGGTTAAATCAAGACTTCCTGTGCAGCATTTTGACTATAATCTAGAGAATGCGTATTAGGTTCGTTGAAGGCTCAAAATTATTCAAAGGGGTGGATTTTAAAACAACAAGTACGCCTTATAGCTATCTGGCTCGCTAGCTAGCTATGTAGCTGGCTACTATTTATTAGCTACATGGCTATCCAGCTAGTTAGCTAGCTGTCTAACTGGCTATCTGTTAGCTATCTGCTAGCTAGCTAGCTTTCTATCTATTTGAGTCACTTCTGGGTTGAGTGAACGCTGGCGCATGTGGTTGCCGCTGCTCACCCGCATAAAAACCGATCGGCGACTGGAGAGTGACTGAGAGTTTAGAAAGGTGCTTAGAAATGAAATGTACAGTGATACTTCGATTTACGAACCCCTTGGATTACGAACTTTTCGGTTATATTTATGAAAGTTTTACCTTGGCATACGAACTTTACCTTGGCATACAAACTTTTTTCGTACACGGAGCTGCCTCAATGAGTGATGTGTCATTCGCGAACGAGCCCGCAACAAAATGGCAGCCGACTGTTTTTGTCCTCTATTCCCCGGCCCTCGTCTTCAGTTAAAGACACGTGATTGGTCAAGAACGCAGCAGTGGGGGGGGGGGGGTGTCAAACATTAAAGAGACAGGCTGACGACAGTGAGAGTTTCAACTTTGATAGGCAGAGTGTAGACTGCAAGGTTAAAATATCCCATAAATCAGGCTCCACAAACAACCCGCACAAGCCATCTGTACACTTGATGCAAAAAGCTATCAACCCAGCTAAACAGAACACAATTGATGAGGAACTAGATACAATTATCACAGAGAAAGCACCTACAAGGGATCATTCCTCAAGATGGTGAAAGAAGAAGGTGACGTTTCTCATCAAGTGTTTAATGCTGATGAAACCGGCCACTCCATTCCATCAAGCCATCAACGACCATCACAAAGGTAAATAAAACGACTTTATTATACTGTACAGTTTATTTCTTTAATTATAACACCATAGCACATTTATTATACATACAATAAGGAAAATTACGTGTAGTTTTAGAAAATTATAAAGTAGAAAATTATGTTTTATGGGGACCTGGGAACGGATTATTTTCATTTTAATGGTTTCCTATGGGAAATTATTTTTTGGGATACACACTTTTCGCCTTACACACTCTGTCTGGGAACCAATTAAGTTTGTAAGCCAATGTAGCACTGTATTATTATTATTATTATTATTGTTATTATATTAATGTGAATACTTTATTTTTGTCTATGCGCCCTGCTTGTACTGGGATCAAAGGTGTAACCTGCTTCT
Organism: Hippocampus bargibanti; assembly: GCF_051943395.1. Classification (NCBI taxonomy): domain Eukaryota; kingdom Metazoa; phylum Chordata; class Actinopteri; order Syngnathiformes; family Syngnathidae; genus Hippocampus; species Hippocampus bargibanti. The sequence continues at coordinate 11,640,928 of NC_142751.1, read as the reverse complement.
CTTATTTCATGGTGTTGAAAAAAAAGCTTGGCTGCTGTAAATTTTGAGCAAATTATGATATTTCTTTGTAACCTGGGCGACCGCTAATTGTCTCATCATCCTCCTTTCAGTTTATGTATTCATAACCATAAACTTGAGGTTGCCAACGCCTTTTACCTTTGTTAAATTAAAACTTGTCCATCCTGCTCTCCTGCCCTGAAGGCATATTCACATGCTGCAATCATTTATGTTTTTTTTTTAACTAGGTCTCAAAAATATGTTTGCTGATGAACTACTATTATTTGTCTACGGTACATGTGTTGGTCCACAGTTACTATTGAGTCTGCATACTAGAGATGCTAAACGTTAAAATGTGAATAACGTTTTCATTGCTTGTTACCATGAAGCAAATTAAACATTGTTTTTGTCTTCGACTTTCTCGCCTTTTATAATGTTGCTGCTGTAAATTGCGAAATGCTCCTTTGTGAGAAAAATATAGGCATTCTCTTTTCATATTTTGAAGACACTTATTGAATGACGCTGTGATGATCTGCACATTGTGTCTGCCAATAACAACGTTAGAAATGACTGAAACTGTGTGCACTTATACTGTATGAGGCAAATAACACATCCGAGTAAATACACCTACATGACAACAGCAAATGCTGTCTGCCTGCATTGCTTGTCCTAAATGAGCCAAATACAAGAGACATATTGATTTTCTCATTTATCCCTCAACAAGAAGGCAAACTGGAATGTTATGTATGGGGCAATTTCAAGGCCGGGGTCATGGTGACTGGCCTGGAAGTTAAGGTTTTCTGGTTGCCAGGCAACCTTGGGCCATTACAAAAATTCAAGGTAGTTAATAACATGTCTTCTTTCCTGTTTTTTGAAAGTGCAACAAAGAGCGTTATGCTTTTTAGTAAGTGTTTTTTTTTTTTTTACGTTCACTTTGTATGCTCTCACAAGGGATATTTTCACCCATAAAGCCAAGAGAAGTGAGGTCCCATCTCCAATGAGTCACAGTGAGAGGGAAATCTAATAATTCTATTGGTTGATGCTAAAACAACGTCACTTCTTAGTTGTATACAAGTGACACAGACTAAAAACACAAACTTTTGCTTCTTTCTCCCCGACCCTTTCTCGGTGTCCTTTTCCTTTAAAGGACAACCGACGCCTGCGGACAAGTTGTGTCCATAATTTGTAAAATAACTTCAAATTACTTCTACTGAGCGTATTTTACAAAGATTCCACGGCATATAGCTATATTTTACGTTTTAAGACTCGCGCTGAAAATTCATGAAGTCTTGTTTTCGAGTTGGTGACGATGCCTGACGTGACGTCACGTCTGGAACGCCCCTGACCGAGAAAGTGACACACAATGCATTTTTGGTACTTTGTTTGGTTTAAAAACTTTATGTTGATGGCGAAATTAGAAGGAAAAAAACATAAATAACGCGATAGTGAATCGTTGTGTTGCACCAAGACTACTATTTGATACTAGTTGACACAAATTACCAGCAGACAAATCAGCCCATTTCCAATGGAGCTTGGGCACCATTTTGTGCATTTTCTGGGTGCTACATTTGAATTCAGATGCCTCAAAATGAGACGGAAGGACTTCTTTAATTGATTGAAAACATTTATGCTTTCCTCTTCAGAACTATTTGAATCATATTCATAACTGGATGCGTTGAAAGGCGCTTATAAATGAAATGTATTATTATTATTAACAAGAAATCATCTTCTCCGAATCTGAAGCCATTGTTTTGATTCTCGAGCAAGACAAGACGTCATGGTGTGACGTCTCGAACAAGTGGGCGGGACCTTCTGAAACTTGCCATCTCCGAGGTCATTTTGAAGACACTTTAAGTCATTTTTATTGGTGTTTTGCATTTGACTAAAAAGATCAGCGTCCGTGTTTTGGGTATTTTAGATGCTATAAAACGTTTTTCTATGGTCAGTTAGGCAACAAAAAAAATGGTGTCGGTTGTCCTTTAAGTCTTTCGGCGAAACAGCAACGTGCTTCACTTGACGGGAGTGACGTAACAGCGTAGACCCTCCCTTTCTGTCCTTTGATTGGCCGAACCGTGGGAATATCCGCGGAGGTTGCGTTGATTGATTGGCTCCGGGGGACGGAGCCGGTTTGGCAAATGCGCCCCGACTGGACTCTTCATTTCCCCACAGCGACGCCTCTCAAAGCGGGGAAGCGCATACTACAACACCGGTACAACCTCCGCGGGGCTACGGGGCTTTCGAAGACGAACAAACCCGGGCCGGAGAGGTGGGCGACAAAAAAAAGGATTAAATCGTTGTGGTGACTACGAAAAGGAGTTCAATGGCATCGCGGAATCTGCGGGAAAGAAAACATTGGCACTTCCAACCAGCCAGCCGCGGAGAAGATAAACAAGGCGCATGAGGAGAAAACTCCGTAAGAAAACGCTTTATAGAACATTTATTACACTTACTTACGCTACAATACGACAATATTTATTTATTAATGACCGTAATTTTAAATTATAAGATGCACATACTGTACTGTAAAGTCACAAGCGACCTTTTTTCATTGCATCCTGCCTTTAAATGGGTCTTAGGTGGTAGGCAAAGTATGGAAGGGGGAGCCACAAACGGTCTGCTGTGCTCTTTAAATCCGGCCCGTTGAGAGTTTATGATACAGATTTAATGAATTCATTTAGACTAAAATTGGTTGATGAAAATGTTTTTTTTTTAGCTTTTTTATTATTCATAGTACAATATATAACATGTATATAGATATGATTTCCAGTTTCTTTTTTTATATACATATATAAGTAGTTCAATTTATAAAAAATATATTTTGTATTTATTCTTAAATCAATTAAAAATAATTTATTTCTTTAAGGGTATAATAGTAACTATTTTCTAAACTAAACCAAATGAAATTGTTTAAATTGTAACATTGGTCTAATGGCAGTAATATATGTAGATAACATATAATTATTTGATTGATTTGTTCTAAAATAAACACAATTACTTTGATATTATATGTGTGTGTTTTAGTGAATGTCTGTTGTATTGAATTTAACTACAGTTTTTATGTGTTAATGTTACATATTTTATTGTATACTTGTGTGATTGATTTCCAATTAGGTGCACTTTGAAGTACATGCAATATTTTAGGAAATAATTGGCAGATGGCATTGAAATTAAAATATGTATCATATTTTTTTGTTTCCTAACTGACATCAGAAAAACCTTTTATAGCATCTAAAATACCCAAAACACGCAGCAGGCTGATATTTTTAGTCAAATGAAAAACAACTTCAAAATGACCTCGGCGAGTTTCAGAAGGACCCGCCCCCTTGTTCGTGATGTCACGCCAGGACGTCTTGCCTTGCTCGAGAATCAAAACAATGGCTTCAGATTTGGAGAAGATGCTTTCTTGTTACTCATCCAGTTACTAATATGATTCAAATAGTTCTGAAGAGGAAAGCATAAATGTTTGCAATCGATTAAAGAAGTCCTTCCGTATCATTTTGAGGCGTCTGGACTCCAATGTAGCTCCCCGAAAATGCACAAGATGGCGCCCAAGCTTCATTGGGAATGGGCTGATTTGTCTGCTGGGAATTTGTGTCAACTAGTATCAAATAGTAGTCTTGGTGCAACACACAACGATTCACCATCGCGTTATTTATGTGTTTTCCTTCTAATTTCGCCATCAACAACAAAGTTTTCAGACCAAACAAAGTACCCAAAATGCATTGTGTGTCACGTTCTCGGTCAGGGGCGTTCCCTCCGTGACGTCACGTCAGACATCTTCACCAACTCGAAAACAAGACTTCCTGAATATTCAGTGCGAGTCTTAAAATGTAAAATATAGCTATATGCCGTGGAATCTTAGTAAAATACGCTCAGTAGAAGTCATTTGAAGTCATTTTTACAAATTATGGACACAACTTGTCCGGAGGTGTCGTTTGTCCTTTAATGTAGTGTTAAAATGTACAAATGGTACATATTTTACATGTTTTATTTTTTGTTGTTTTCTCTTCACTTTGTCTATGATGACATGGACCATCTGTTTAGTCATCAAAATGTGGCCCTGGAGCTTGAAAGTTTACCCTCCCCTGGTCTCGCCTGTCAGCACTTCCAGTTTATAGTGTGCATGTGTGTGCAATGGACGCTGCTTTTGTGCCCCCATTGAAAGGCGCCTCATGTGTCAGCAGCATCTCCGTGGATCCGGGAAGCACTTTGAAGTGTTTTTATCATGGCCCCCATTCAGTACGGGGGGCGCCCGCCCCACCCTATCCTCCCTTTCCGCATCCATTGTGTGCAAGTCGGAGGTGGCGTGCTCGCACCTCGCTTGCTGCACGCGGTGGAAAGGTTGGCTTGGAGGCGCTCAAGGAAAAATAGGTCTATTTTATTGTAGGATGACATTTTTTTTTTACAGAAGCACTCAAAAGTTCTTCTTGGATGGGCAGTTGTCTACTTAGGCTGTGAAAAGGCGCTGTTGGAATTGCCTTTTTTGGAAGACTGCAAAAAGCCATAAAATTCACTAAATGGCGATTTTTTGTGAAAAAAAAAAAAAAACCCAAGAGAATCTTGGTTACATTTTATCACGATGTTCAAGAGGGAAAACAAAACGATCACCTAAAATATAAAAGCAATGCCTTGCGCTATATATAGTGCCATGACTTCGGGGGTTTTCGACTGTCACCTTTGGGCAACAATAATGCGCATAATCATGTTTTAATAATAATACATTTCATTTATAAGCGCATTTCAAAACTCTCAAGGTCACTTTACAGTCACAGGATAAGTTTTTCTGTGCGTGAGGAGCGGCAGCCACACGCGCCAGCGTTCACTCAACCCGGAAGTAACTCAAATAGAGAGGAAGCTAGCTAGCTAGCTAATCTTCAATGATTGACTTCAATGATACTCCTGTATTTTGTTTTTCTACTTTCATTCCTTTCATAACTTTGCTGCTGTGAAATGTAAATTTCTTCACTGCGACACGAATAAAGGCAAATCCAATCCAATAGACAGCTAATAGCTAGCTAGCCATTTAGCTAGCTAGCTAGATAGCTCATAGATAGTAAGCTAGATAGCCAGCTAGATAGCGAATAGATAACAAATACATAACAATAACAAATAATACATGTCATTTATAAGTGCCTTTCAATACTCTCAAGTTCACAGTCACAGGATATGTTTTTCTGTAGGTGAGCAGCGGCAGCCACACGCTCCAGCATTCACTCAACCCGGAAGTAACTCAAATAGATAGAAATATAATAATAATAGATAGCCCATAGATAGCTAGCTAGCTAGATAACTATATAGCTAATAGCTAGTTAGCCAGCTAGATAGCCAGCTAGCCAGCTAGATAGCGAAAAGATAGCAAATACATAATAAGAAATAATACATGTCATTTATAAGCGCCTTTCAAAACTCTCATGTTCACTTGACAGTCACAGGATACGTTTCTCTGTGGGTGAGCAGCGGAAGCCACACGCGCACTTGACCCGGAAGTAACTCAAATAGATAGAAAGCTAGCTAAATAGCTAATAGATAGCTCGCCATTTAGCTAGCTTACCTCACAGCTCATAGATAGAAAGCTAGATAGCCAGCTAACTAGCTAGATATATAGCGAATAGATAGCAAATACATAACAATAACAAATAATACATAATTGCCTTTCAATACTCTCAAGTTCACAGTCACAGGATATGTTTTTCTGTAGGTGAGCAGCGGCAGCCACACGCGGCGCCAGCATTCACTCAACCCGGACGTAACTCAAATAGATAGAAATATAATAAGAGATAGCCCATAGATAGCTAGCTAGCTAGATAACTATATAGCTAATAGCTAGCTAGCTAGATAGCCAGTTAGCCAGCCAGATATGTGGTGTCCCTTATATTTGGCAAATGTTTATATATTTATATATTATATTTTGAAAACTTTTAAGGGGGCTCTTAACATGCATTGAGATTTCATCAGTAACATTGCCACAACAACAATCCATTGTCAAAATTGACCAGAAAGTTATCACTTTTGTTTTGAAGCAACCATATTGAGCAAATTCCAGGCCTTTGATAATCTACTCGGGCAAACGTGTGTCAAATGGAAACAGTAAGACGGCGGATAGGGTCAGATGGATGTCATTTTTGAGCTAATGAAGATCATGTAAAAAAATATTTTGGAGGACATCGGACAAGCTTGAAATGTGTGTATTGTCCATTGAATTGGTGAAATGTGGAGCATTTATGTCCCACGGGGAGTAAGGGAGGGGGTGGTTCAAAGGGGGTAGACGAGAGGCTTCCTTCATGATCACCCTTCACAGCCTGGCATGGCTGCTTTTCAGCTATACGCCCCTGTGTGATCACCTTTTAGCTGCCATGTGTAATTAGAGGGCGGCCGCTATCTTTTGAAATGTGTCTAATTAGTCTTTTCTTTCCAGGGGCAGGCAAAAAAGGGGTTAAGGGTGGGAGGTTAAGGAGCAGGAGAGGCCCCCGCGGGTCACCGGGGGCGAAGAAAGGGGGTGCAGTGCAGTACTGCCAGGCTTATTTTGAGTCGGGCTTATCTTTGTTTTGGCTTGCGTGTCGGTGCCCCCCGCCATTACTTCAAATTAATAATGCAGGCTGTCAAATTACAAGTGAAGGCATCACTATTCGCCACTCGCTGAAGTAACCCCGCCCTCCCCGTGCTTGGTTCGAAGGGCGGGTCAGTGACCCAATCCCCCACGCCCCCAGCTTCTCTGGAACGTTCTATGAGGTTATCATAAGGTTATCGCCCACAGGGAGCATTACAAATGCGGGCTGCTCGGATTTTAATGATTTGAGGGAATCGTTGACCTTTCACAGAGAAGCAGTAAACTGGAAGCGGCCTGAGGACAGGCTAAGACACATTTATTATTATTGTTGCCATGACTTGGGAGTTATGGACTCAAAATTAAATCCGTTTTTTTTTTTTTTGTCTCTCTCTATTTCTCTTTCACTAAAGTATCTTGTCTCCAAAATAACAAATGCAGTGATACCTTGGCTTACGAACTTAATTGGTTCCCAGACAGACTGTGTAAGGCGAAAAGACGTGTAACCCAAAAATTAATTTCCCATAGGAAACCATTAGAATGAGAATAATCCGTTCCCAGGTCCCCATAAAAAATAATTTTCTACTAAGCCTTAAAACTACACAAAATATACCTAATTTTATGTATAATAAATGTGCTATGGTATTATAATTAAAGAAATAAACTATACAGTATAATAAAGTCGTTTTATTTATCTTTGTGATGGTCGTTGATGGCTTGATGGAATGGAGTGGCCGCTTTCATCAGCATTAAACACTTAATGAGGAACGTAACTTTCTTCTATCGCCATCTTGAGGAATGATCCCTTGTAGGTGCTTTCTCTGTGATAATTTTATCTAGTTCCTCATCAATTGTGTTCTTTTTAGCTGAGTTGATAGCTTTTTGCATCAAGTGTTGTTGCGTCAATTGATGGGATATTTTAACCTTGCAGTCTATCAACGCAGAACATGCCTCGGTTCCTATTTCTGACTGCAAGTATATACAAGTTTTCTTTCAGCCAGAGAATGACAAGATTTGCCTGGCATTCGAAAAAATAGTCAAGCGTTTACATTCTTGGACCAAAACGGACGGCGGGCTTGTGATAAATGGATGCCGCTTGCACATGTAATTATCCCCCTTCCAACCTGCAAAAAAATAAAAATGGAGCTATTAACTGTTATTTTTCTGTCCTGGGCAATCGCACCAAGCCCAAGGTAAAAGCAGTGCACAGCAAGGGGTCCTATCTTATCCTCAGCCCGGTGCGCTCGCTGTCGAAGGACAACATCAACGCCTTCCAACCTTTGCAAAAAATAAAAGCCTTGACTTCAAAACACTAACAGATTGTGGAAAAAAACTTTGCCTAGATAAGATCTCAACATTTGATTGAGCAGTTGCGACATACTCAGTGGGTGTGTGTGGGGCAATGGTTTGCTTAAAAAAACTCGGAGATCTACCTGCTTTGCGTCTGATTTATTTCGGTGTTTGGTTTAGAGTAGAATCTATTATTCATCATGCCTTGCGAGTGTGTGAATAAGTTTGTTGAACTACTCGATCGTGGGAGTTTGGCTGTTTGACAAGCAGATCTTAGGCCCAAAAAAAATGTCAAGCACTGCTTGTCTACATGGATTTGCTCCACCATTTGTGTTTAAATATACAGGTAACATCCAACTTACGACCGAGTTGCATTCCGACCAAACGGTCATAAGTTGACAGACAGACGACAGAGAGAGTAACAAAATGGATAGATGACAGTGAAATTTGGACTTGTTTCAACTTTGATAGGGCAGAGTGTAGACTGCAAGGTTAAAATTCCCATCAATCAGGCTTCACAAATAACCCGAACTAGCCATCAGTTCAATTTGAAATGAAAAGACAAGCAAGGCAACCGGCTATTAATGATGTTTCTAGTGTGTCTGCTTGCATCTGTTGCTATTGCAATAGCACAACTTCTAAGATGTACAACCCAGAGCTCCTTCAGACACTTTATGCAAAAAGCTATCCATTCCAAGGGATCATTCCTCAAGATGGTGATAGAAGAAAGTTACGTTCCTCACAAGTGTTTAATGCTGATGAAACCGGCCACTCCATTCCATCAACGACCATCACAAAGGTAAATAAAATGACTTTATTATACAGTACAGTTTCTTTCTTTAATCATAATACCATAGCACATTTATTATACATAAAATAAGGTCTATTTTGTGTGGTTTTAAGACTTAGAAAATTAGAAAATTATATTTTATAGGGACCTGGGAACGGATTATTCTCATTTTAATGGTTTCCTATGGGAAATACATTTTTGGGATACACACTTTTCACCTTACACACTCTGTCTGGGAACCAATTAAGTTCGTAAGCCAAGGTATCACTGTTTTTCTTTTTCAGTTCGGGCTCAACATGATTTACATGCCAACGAATGGTCCGGACATCTGTCCTACTGTTAGCCGAGGCGTTTGTTTTGCATATTTGGATGGGCTATGAAAGTGTTTGAAATAGCGTCTGCCCGGTGGACCGGGGCGTACAACTTTTATGTCAGGCGTACAACTTTCAAAACGGATGGCCGACAACTTCTTCAAATCAAACGTTTGTTTTACTCAATAAAGCAAAAGCCACAAACAAAACGCTTACGAGCCTCATGGACTCCACTTTGTCAGCGGCTTTCAAAACTCTAAAGTACACTATTCAGTCAGGGTGTAGTCCGAAGCAGGCTTCTGATTGGCTGGCGGTGCCGAGTATGCAAATTAGTAATTTGCATACTCTGCACCGGTATGCAAGGTATGTGTCCACTAACTTTTTGTCATGAGTTTCAGACACTGGCTGTGATGACCATTGAGGTTAAGAACAGTTTTGTATCATAATCTTCACCGCAAAACCTTAACGTAACTTCAAATATGTTCTGCAGAAAAAAGAAAAATGAGAACCTAACGGCACTTCTAGGGTGCGCTGATAGCAATTATGCAAAGTATTATAGAATTTAAGCAGGCTGGCTCTTATCGGCTAATCCAGAAGTAATAGATTCTATTAAAAATGGATGAAAGGTCTAAAGGAGGTGGGTGGATCGGGGGTGAGGGGTGAATCCAGCAGCTGCACTGCCGTCTATTTGAGTCAGTGTGTGTCAAACTACTTGTCTGCTGCCTCCCATTATTAAGACAGCATCCTGCAGCGTTTCCAGACATAATAAGGAATTCATTACACAATAAGAAGCTTGTTATTCATCGATTGCGCAGCCGTCTCTCATTCACTTACAACTGAATGAGTTGTTCTTTGTCTGCCTGATATGAGAATCGAAGTTGGAAAAAATGCTATGAAAGTGGTCCGGGATTAAACAAACGTACTTTTCGGTAAGCAAATCAAGCTAGCTAATTGAGTCAGGAAATATATTAGCTATCTAGCTATGTAGCATTCTATTAGCTAGCTAGCGTTCTATCTTTTTGAGTTACTTCCGGGTGAGTGAACGCTGGCCCGTGTGGCTGCCGCTACTCACCCACAGAAAAACTGATCCTGTGACTAAAGTTACCTTGAGAGTTTTGAAAGGCACTTATAAATGAAATGGATTATAATTGTTACTAGCTAGCTTTCTATTAGCTATCTAGTTGGCTATCTATTGGCTATATGGCTGGCTAGCTAGCTAATTGAGTCAGGAAACATATTGGCCATCTGGCTAGCTATTGGTTATTAGCTCTCTATTAACTGGCTAGCTAGCTTTCTATCTTTTTGAGTTACTTCCGGGTGAGTGAACACTGGCACGTGTGGCTGCCGCTGCTCACCCACAGAAAAACTGATCCTGTGACTGTAAAGTGACCGTGAGAGTTTTGAAAGGCGCTTATAAATGAAATATATTATTATTATTATTATTATTATTATCATATTCATCCACCATGTTAATCTAAATTGACAATTTTTTGTTGTTTTACTATTTTTTCTGCAGTAGTACAAATTAGCATAGCACTCTCATGCTAATCCATCCAGCGAGTGAAAAAAAGCCTGATCTCACCTCCTATTTTTCACCCTTCCCATCAAATCATTAACCGGGCTTCCGGAGTGAGTGTGGCGCACATCCCGGATTAGTAATTAGCTGCCACATTCGTCGTGACTCCTGCGGGGTCGCCGGGGGCCACAGGTGAGCCAGTGGGGTCAGACAGGTGCACTGCTTCCTGCATAATTTAACAGCTCTTTTGACCCCCCAAGGCCCACCCCAAAGCCCCTTCCCACTTTGACTGATGACGTCGCATGCTATGCTACAGCGATACAACATTTTCTCGGTAATAATAACGATGAGCCTTGGGCAAGAGTTGCCCCCCACGCCCACCCCTGACGCTTTACTAGTTAGCATAGCAGCATAAAATTGGCTTGTATCATACACTCTGCATAAAATGGCAAGATTTTCGGTTCGGACCAGAAGCGACATGGCTGTTAAAGGACAACCGACACCATTTTTTTGTTTCCTAACTGACATCAGAAAAACGTTTTATAGCATCTAAAATACCCAAAACATGCAGGAAGATATTTTTAGTCAAATGGAAAACACCACTAAAAATGACTTAAAGTGTCCCAAAACTACTTCAAAATGACCCCGGAAATGGTGAGTTTCAGAAGGTCCCGCCCCCTTGTTCGTGACATCACGCCAGGACGTCTTGCCTTGGTCTAGAATCAAAACAATAGCTTCAGATTCGGAGAAGATGCTTTCTTGTTACTCATCCAGTTATGAATATGATTCAAATAGTTCTGAAGAGGAAAGCATACATGTTTGCAATCGATTAAAGAAGTCTTTCCATATCAATTCGAGCCATCAGGACTCCGATGTAGCGTGCCAGAAAATGCACAAGATAATAATAATAATAATAATAATAATAATAATAATAATATTTAATTTCTAAACGCCTTTCAAAACTCTCAAGGACACTTTACAGTCACGGGATTTTTTTGTGCAGGTGAGCAGCGGTAGCCATGCAGCGGCAGCCACAGCGTTCACTCTACCCAGAAGTAACACAGCAGCAAAGTTATGTAAGGAAGAGGAAAGGAAAGAAAGAAGTAGAAAAACAAAATACAGGAGATGGCGCCCAAGCTCCGTTGGAAATGGGCTAATTTGTCTGCTGGGAATTGGTGTCAACTAGTATCAAATAGTAGTCTTAGTGCGACACACAACGATTCACCATCGCGTTATTTATGTGTTTTCCTTCTAATTTCGCCATCAACACGGATCAACACAACGTTTTCAGACCAAACAAAGTACCCAAAATGCATTGTGTGTCGCTTTCTCGGTCAGGGGCGTTCCTTACATGACGTCACGTCAGGAATCGTCACGTAAAACGTAAAATATCTTTGTAAAATACGCTCAGTAGAAGTCATTTGAAGTGATTTTACAAATTATGGACACAACTCATCCGGGGTGTCGGTTGTCCTTTAAGAAAGTCCATTGTGTGCTTTTTCACAATAAGGGACATTCGTTGCCATCCACCGCCTCATTATTGCCAGGGCACACGCTGCGGATTGCGCCAACTCTGGCGACGGTCTGTGCTCGAGTGCTATTTTGGTTATCTCAGCAAAAAGCAATGAGATTCTAAGCATTTTTTTTTACTACCAGTTTGACGATACATTAATAGCCAACTAGTATGATGATTTTTTTTTTGCCACGAAAATGTAATTAACATTGAAAACTTAATACAGCCGCTTTTAAAAAGCTCTCCCCTGAACGCTTGCCTCCTGACCTTGCTATCGTCCCACAAAGTGCCATCTCATAATCTGTGCGAGGAAAAGATAGGAGAAAAAAATTCAAATGACTGCCAAAGCGTCCTTATCGGAAACACCGAAGGGTACAGCAGATGGACGGCAAGGCATACGGTCTTTATCGCCCCCGGTGAGCCTTCTCCGGGCTTCATTGTGGCGCTTATCCCCTCAACGGATGTCACTGGAGACAGATGAAGATTAGTCACCCGTGCACCTTAAACTTTCTGGGGCTTTTTTCTACTGATGCATGACAGAAGAAAGAAAGCTTGACGCTGAACTCAAGAGACCTCACGTATGTGGCTGGAGGATTGTCGGGTTTTTTTTTCTAAAACAAATGCAACTTTGTCGTCTGTGTAACATCACAGTCATACAGGAGTGGTCCATCGGTGAAAAGGTCTCTTCAGCCGCCATCTGTACTTCTTTGATGGTGTCGGACGTTTCGCTCCTCATCCGAGAAGTTTTGTCAGCGAACTAAAATTTTTGCTGGTAGCTCTGGCTATATATATATATATATATATATATATATATATATATGATGATAAAAATGACACGAAAAGTTTTATAGAAAAGATTTATAATTTAACTGTAAGCAGTTTGGTACATAATAGTATTCAACAGAAAACGTTGCATGAAAACAACAGATTGACATCGTATACTATCCTGTAGTGTAAACGTCACATCGGCCATTTTGAATGGATCTCGACATACGACCGTTTGACTTACAACCGTTTTGTCGGAACGGAACCCGAAAAAATAAATAAATATATATATATATATATATATATATATATATATATATATATATATATATATATATATATATATATATATATATATATATATATATATACACACACACACACACACACACACACACACACTAGCTATGACTGGGTTCCGTTCCGACAAAACGGTCGTAAATCAATAGGTCGTAAGTCGAGATCCATTCAAAATGGCCGATGTGACGTTTACACTACAGGATAGTATACGATGTCAATCTGTTGTTTTTACGCAACGTTTTATATTGAATACTATTATATACCAAACTGCTTACAGTTAAATTATGTCTTTTCTATAAAACTTTTCATGTCATTTTTATCATTATATATATGTACATATATACACATATACATATATATATATATATATATATACATATACATATATATGCTGCGTTCTTGACCAATCACGTGGCTGTAACAGACGACTGGGGGTGGGGAATAGAGGACCAAAACAAGCCGGCTGCCATTTTCTCGTTCGGAGAACGGGCTCGTTCGCGAACGACACATCACTCATTGTGGCAGCTCCGTGTGTATCCCGAAAAATAGTTCGTATGCCAAGGTAACATTTTCATACATTTAATGTTCGTAAACCGAAAAGTTTGTAAGCCAAAAGGTTCATAAACCGATGTATCACTGTTGTCAAATGACCAATTAAAATGTGTCACACATAAAATAAAGCGAACTTAAATAAAATATGCTCAACTAGAGAGACTTTGCAAATGTGGCGTTGGCTAGGGTTTAAAAATGGGGGACGTGAAGACGCCAGACATCTGCTCTCCAACCTCTGGCATCATGTATCCAGCGCAGATTATCCGCTGATTGAAGAGGACCCACTTGGAAGCCCTGACCGTAATGTTATTGTAACAGGAAGGACGCCCGTTGACCCTATTAGGGAGGATGTCGGAGCAACGAAGCAAACGTGTTTTACACGCCAAGCCGGACAAAATGTCTGTAGCAGAGCCTAGGATGAACTATTCTGGAAAATAATCAAATGGTGATTTAGAGATTTAGCATTAGCATGAAGCGCAGTTGTGTTTTTGTAGCTATTTCTGCTCTGCAAAAAAATTAGTTGCGATGTTTCAAACTTGATAGCGATTAGCAAATGCTTCTTCATGAACACATTTCAATTGAGATGACAACATGTCATCATTTGTACTGATTAGCGCTGAGTATGTTGTCTTCTCTTGACCAATCTCTCTTAGTTTCAAATTATGACCACCGCCGAACGGCTTTTTCTGCCCTTGAAGACGCTGCCGGACTGATTTTTTCTGTTCCTTGCTTTGAGATTTGGTCCTCTTTGTGATGATAAATGTTTGTTTTTAGCGAGATAGTTGGCTGGCTAGCTATTAGCTATCTGGCTGGCTGGCTATCTGTTAGCTATATATCCGGCTCGCTAGCTATTAGCTAGCTAGCTGGTTAGCTGGCTTTCTGTTGGCTATCTATTAGCTATCGAAAAGCTAGCTAGCTAGCTAGCTTTCGATCTATTTGAGTTATTTGAGCTTATTTGAGTAGGTTGAGTGAATGCGGGCGCGTGTGACTGCCGCTACTCACCCACAGAAAAACAGATCCAGTTACTGTAAAGTGACCATGAGAGTTTTGAAAGGCGCTTACAAATTAAATGTATTATTATTATTATTATTTATATTATTATTATTGTTATTGCTATTGCTGTTTCTATTGCTATTATTAGTATTAGTATCGGCATTAGTATTAGTATTAGTATTAGTATTAGTATTATTATTATTATTGTTATTGCTCTTGCTATTATTATTATTAGTATTAGTATTATTTTTATTATTATTATGATTATTATTATTATTCTTACAATTATTATGATTAGTATTAATCTTATGATTATTATTAGTATTATTATGATTATCATTATGATTATGATTACAATTATTATGATTATTATTATGACCATAATAAAACATTCACCTCACATTATCGGCCGGTAGAAGGGAATTCCCATGAGATCAACTTGTTCCCTTCCCCTCGCACTCCCTAATGGAGTCTTTGGTCACTTTAAATCTTACAGGTGATGACTTAGAAACATGTTTATCAGAATGGGGGGAGGGCAACCAACCCCGTCGAGGTTCTCCAACTACAGTCCAGAGACCACAAAACCATAACTTAGGCGTCTGCAAAATAATTTATAAAACATGACGTCGCAAATGGCAGACATATGGACGCCGAACAAGCTTCCGTCCATCACTTCCAATCCACAGCATGAACCGAATAGCACGCACGCTGAGAAGAGGAACAGCTTTGGCTATAGGCTACCGTCACTCCACTGACAGATGGAGGAACTACTTCCTCCCTTATGCCATGCAGCTTTTCAATTCCGCCCTATCAGGGATTTTTTTTAATATTATTCCCTCGAGTCTGTCTGACGACAAAAGATAATAAACCAACAACTCCTATCATGAAAGAGCAAAAAATGTGAAAGGACAACCGACACAATTTGTTTTGTTTCCTAACTGACATCAGAAAAACGTTTTATAGCATCTAAAATACCCAAAACACGCAGGCTGATATTTTTGGTCAAATGCAAAACACCAATAAAAATGAGTTAGTGTCCCAAAACTACTTCAAAATGACACCGGAAATGGCGAGTTTTCAGAAGGTCCCGCCTCCTTGTTCGTGACGTCATGCCAGGACGTCTTGCCTTACTGGAGAATCAAAACTATGGCTTCGGATTCGGAGAAGATGCTTTCTTGTTACTCATCCAGTTATGAATATGATTCAAATAGTTCTGAAGAGGAAAGCATACATGTTTGCAATCAATTAAAGAAGTCCTCCCGTGTCATTTTGAGGCGTCTGGACTACAATGTAGTATCCCAGAAAATGCACAAGATGGCGCCCAAGCTCCGTTGAAAATGGGCTGATTTGTCCGCTGGGAATTTGTGTCAACTAGTATCAAATAGTAGTCTTGGTAGAACACACGATTCACCATCGCGTTACTTATGTTTTTCCCTTCTAATTTGGCCATCAACACGAAGTTTTCACACCAAACAAAGTACCCAAATGCATTGCGTGTCGCTTTCTCGGTCAAGGGCGTTCCAGACGTGACGTCACGTCAGGCATCGTCACCAACTCGAAAACAAGACTTCATGAATATTCAGCTCGAGTCTTAAAACGTAAAATATAGCTATATGCCGTGGATTTTTTGTAAAATCCGCTCAGTAGAAGTCATTTGATGTGATTTTACAAATTATGGATACAACTTGTCCGGAGGCGTCGGTTGTCCTTTAAGAGTCATGTTCTCAGAAATGTTTCCAACTCCCCTGTGAACAACATCCCTACTGTCTCATAAAATCATTCTATGTTAAAATCTGGATTGTTTTTGTACCCCCCCCCAGCAGGTCCATCCAGGTTGTGCGCAGCCATTAAGCGCCACCATGCTAGCCTGCATACAAAGACGGCAGAACCCATCTTCGCAGCATATGACCTGCGTGCCAAAAAGCCTGGATGTCCTGACGCCGCCATTGCTGCTAACTGCGCCTCCACCGTCGCAGCCGCACACTAGCAAAGGTGAGTCTGAGTTGAGCAGGGGGGTTCTTCCCTCTTCGAGGTACTATTTAGGTCTTGATAGACAATAATTTGAACACAATTGTTCACATACGTGGTTATACCACTCCAGCGTGGACCTAGCTACCTAGCTAGCTATCTATTGGCTAGCTAACACGTCAACACATCAGTCATACAGGAGTTGTCCATCGATGAGAAGGTTTCTTCAGCCGTCACCTGTCTTTGCAGGTGTCGGACGTTTTGCTTCTTATCCAAGAGGCTTCGTCAGCGAACTAAGATCTTTTGCTGGTAGTTTTGGCCCTATATATATATATTCCTACTGTCCAGACGTGGCAGTGCCAGACCCTGCTATGATCGGTCCCAGCTCTCAGGTTGGGGGAGCAGAAGACTACTCCCTGCGGCTACACTGATTACTTCTATTGTCCTGACTGACGACTGGCCTGATTGTCCCATTTGATCTGGTATCACCTCACCAGCATAACTAAGCCTATGTTGCCTAAGAAGTCGGTTGGAGGAACGATCCACATTGAACCTCACCCCACTGTGGCGATTTAGTGAAGAGTTTTGCTGTTTTATGAAAATCGCTTCTTTTACTCCACTTTCAAACCATCCATTTTCTTTCGCTAAGATTTTAACCCCATTGTCGTCAAATGAATGGTCGCTAGCTTTTACGTGCATATGTACTGCAGATTGAGGCCCACTAGTACTATCCAGGCGATGTTGATAGTCTTTTTTTTTTGGAGAATGTGTTTAGTCTCCCCAATGTATTGCTCTTCTAAAGAGCCGCAGGAAGTACCCCAAATCTTGTAAATCAAGACACCACCGCACAAAGCGCGCTCCCTTTGGCCACCTATGGTTGTGACGACGTACTGTCCTGCGTATTTCCGCGAATCGCCTCTCCATTGTTTGAATCCCGCGCTCAATGTTTGCGCTCCATTTGAGGTAATTAGACCTCATTGGGGTTTTTGTTTCATGCTTGCAGACGTCACGCAATCTATTAAAAGAGCCATAAAAGCTCTGATGTAACGGGTTCAATTGGAGTAAAGATACTTTTTTTTTGCCCTTCTATGGTCCCATTGCCCCCCCCACCCCACGCTCGTCGGTGAAGCTTTTCCTGTTATGAAATATTAATTGGGAATCAGTGGAGAGCTTGTCTGCTAAATGCTGCAACAGAAGGGCCCCGTTGGCCTTGGGGCTTTTTTTTTAGGGGGGGGTACTAGAGGGGTGATCAACATTTTCATCCTGTTTACCTGCGGGGACGCATCCCCCCCCCAACCACCACCACCCCCGGGGGTTGTGCGCAGACCCCCTGCGGCGGCCACGCTGACATTTCAAGTTTGAGTACGGCAGCCGGGAGCTCACTCCGTGTGGCCTCCTCGCTAAATGAGTCCTTGTTGGATCTAGTTAAATGGGGACATCCTTTAGCTGCGCTTTTCAAAGCCATTTCCATTTTTAGCTGTCAATAAATGGGAAAGGGAGCGGACATGAAAGCTCGCAAGCCCAAGAGTCCCATTTCTATGGAAGCACTGGAAGGAATTATGCGATCGGCATTGAATGAACGACCCCGCTCTCTTATCTCGCCTTGAAAGCCAGGCCTGAAAATGTACCCACCCTCGCCTGCCCTTGTCCCTCACTCTCTCCCTGTGCTGCTGGCCTTACTGGTTTAGAAGAGGCAAACTTTGCCCGAGCGCCGCAGAAACAAATGAGGAGTGACACGGGCGCTGAGGAGCCTCCTGGAGCGCATTGCACGTGCACAGTTACATGCACGCAGGCTAAGTGTTCGAGGCCGAGGTCATGCTACATGAATTCAAAACGATGTAAAGGCGACAAAAAATGGCCTGATTGGGAGCATGGTAACAACCACCACCCCTCCCAACCCATCTACTTATATTTCTTTCCTACATACCACTTATTTAACGGACAACCGACGCCTCCGGACAAGTTGTGTCCAGAATTTGTAAAATCACTTGAAATGACTTCGACTGAGCGTATTTTACAAAGATTCCACCGCATATCGCTATATTTTATGTTTTAAGACTCGCGCTGAATATTCAGGAAGTCTTGTTTTCGAGTTGGTGACGATTTCTGACGTGACGTCACGTCAGGAACGCCCCTGACTGAGAAAGCGACACACAATGCATTTTGGGTACTTTGTTTGGTCTGAAAACATCGTGTTGATTGCGAAATTAAAAGGAAAACATATACATAACGCAATGGTGAATTGTTGTGTGTTGCACCAAGACTACTATTTGATACTAGTTGACACAAATTCCCAGCAGACAAAACAGCCCATTTCCAACGGAGCTTGGGCGCCATCTTGTGCATTTTCTAGGACGCTAAGTTGGAGTCCAGACGGCTCAAATTGATACTGAAGGACTTCTTTAATCGATTGCAAAAGTTTATGCTTTCCTCTTCAGAACTATTTGAATCATATTCATAACTGGATGAATAATAAGAAAGCATCTTCTCCAAATCTGAAGCCATTGTTTTGATTCTAGTTTTGGGACACTTTAAGTCAGGGGTGTCAAAGTCATTTTTTTGCCGCGGGCCACATTGTAGTTATGGTTTCCTCTCGAGGGCCGTTATGAATTCGGGGAACCCATTAGAATGTTTAAATCCCTTCAAATATTACATATAGAGCACACAGCAAATTAATGAATAACTCGTTTTCAAATCTGAAGTCAAGAATAATGACTTTTATTGTGGTTGACATCCAAAAATATGAAATTTTGGCTCAGATTTTAGCAATCATCATGGAATTTAACAAGTTTGATTTGCTTTCGCGGGCCGAAAAAAATGATGTGGCGGGCCGGATTTGGCCCGCGGGCCTCGACTTTGACACATGTGCTTTAAGTCATTTTTATTGGTGTTTTGCATTTGACCAAAAATATCAGCCTGCGTGTTTTGGGTATTTTAGATGCTATAAAACATTTTTCTGATGTCAGTTAGGAAACAAAAACATGGTGTCGGTTGTCCTTTAAAGATTATTTGATGTGTCCGCACATGTCAACAGTGGGTGGCATTGCTATAAATTTTTGCTTTTCCTGTCTGGTCACGGTTTCTAACCCAGAGAGAACTGTATATTTTTAGTCAAGTCTGTTTATGGAAGACGTGTCATAAATAGAGAGTTAGTGTGAGGGACATCCAAAAGCGTGCGCTCCGGTGTCAACATGCCCCCGCGTCTGCCTTTTCCATTTCCCATTTCCTCTTGTCGTCGACAGCGACGAGGTCACGTCGACCACAGGGGAGACGTGAAGAAGATAGATACATATTCATGCGTGTGAATATCAAGGAACCTACTCATGTTGTACTTTCACTGTAACATACGGTTTGAGTATATTTTGGCAAAAAAAAGTAAACACACACACACACATGTATTTTTTAATCAAATACATTTTAATTTTACATATTTTATTTTGAAATTGATCATTTGAGATAAATCGAAATCTAATTCAGTGTGAAACATTATGTATACACATGTGTTTTTTTAATCAAATACATTTTAATTTTACATATTTTATTTTGAAATAAATCATGCGAGATAAATCGAAATCTAATTCAGGGTCAACGATTACAGATACATATATATATATATTTTTAATCAAATGAATTTTAATTTTACATATTTTATTTTGAAATTGATCATGCGAGATATATCGAAATGTAATTCAGGGTCAAACATTATATATATATATATATATTTTTTTATTAAATACATTTTAATTTTACATATTTTATGTTGAAATTGGTCATGCGAGATATATCGAAATCTAATTCAGGGTCAAACTATATATAGATATTTTTTAATCAAATAAATTTTAATTTTACATTTTTTATTTTGAAACTGATCATGCGAGATATAATGAAATCTAATTCAGGGTCAAACATATATATATATATATATATAGATATTTTTTAATCAAATAAATTTTAATTTTACATACAGTAAAGTCTTGTTATATCGATATCGGTTATATCGATAGTACTGCTTATTACATGTAATCTAATTCAGGGTCAAACTATATATATATTTATTTAAATCAAATAAATGTTAATTTTACATGTTTTATTTTGAAATTGATCATGCGAGATATATTGAAATCTAATTCAGGGTCAAACATTGTAACTAGATTTTTTTGAATCAAATAAATGTTAATTTTACATATTTTATTTTGAAATTGATCATGCGAGATTTTTTGAAATGTAATTCAGGGTCAACCATTATATATACATTTTTTTTAATCAAACAGATTTTAATGTTATTAAGAACATCTTGACCTTGGTACACACAGAAAACCAAAAAAAACATGGCTGAAATTGTTGTCAATAATCATGACTAGTTGTCTCAATGCAGGAGGGAGGGCTGGGGGCTGATATGGAACACCTTTTGTTCAGTGGGAAATCTTGCAAATACATAAAAAATATTTGCAAGCCATCCGAAAATGGAGCACAAAAGATGAACCGCGACCGAGCGGGGGAATGCTTTCCACTCACACGGAGCGTTCCATCTGGCGCACCCCCAACGGGCATAAGGGGGTGTGCGAGGGCCTGTTGTTCACCGCTTGCCGAGCTCAACATTGACAGGTTGAGGTGGCGAGTGTTATGCAGCAAACAACAGATGACTGACAATTAACGCCTCGCTTTTAATGACCGGACTTCCCGGGCCGAGTGAGTGCGTCAGGGAGGTTGTCATGGCGACCGTTCCAGGTTTGCTTTTTAATGCCTTCCAAACGCCCGAGCGCTCGGTCTCGGGCCGTTACGTTAAATATCACGACTTTCTAAGTGCGGCGAGCTGTAATTAAAACACGCGTTGAGTCGCATTCTGTTTCGCCGCTTGTGATATCGCGGCGATGTGCTCGGAAAAAAAAAAGGATTTAGCGTGAAATCAAAAAGAAACACGCTCGTGCTGAGGAAATTATTATCGCGGAATAATGCATGAGTGTTATCTCGCGTGAGAATCGGGCGGATCCATCGAGCCCTCTGCGTTAAGCGTCCCCTCTGGGTAACAGCTGGAGGTCGTGCAAGGGGCTTGCTTTTGCCCATAAATCAGTGATTAACTCTTAACCGCTCCCAAACAATGAGGTATCCACTCTAATCTGGCGGGGTGGCGGGCGAGCAGGGGGTGGGTGGCTTGCTATAGGCTTCAAGTGTGGCCACGGGAAAAAGATTAGCCTGTTTTTGAAGAGGCAGAAAAGCGTGGCGAGGTTTCTTCTAGAGAGGAATAAAGCTTATAAAAGACCATTTACATACCACCGCAACAAATCCTTCGCACTCGTGTTTGCATAACTTCGAAACGTGCGCACAATGCACCTGCGGTGCTTGAATGTTGATGATTGCGCACAGGGGATGAATTGGGGGATTAGGACACGCTTGCGAAAAGTGTTCCACTTGGCAATCAGCGCGCCAGTGCAATCATTGAACGGGTCCAAAACACCAAATTGAGAGGCATCGTTTAAAGGACAACCGACACCATTTTTTGTTTCCTAACTGACATCAGAAAAACGTTTTATAGCATTTATAATAGCCAAAAGACGCAGGCTGATATTTTTAGTCAAATGCAAAACACCAATAAAAATGAGTTAAAGTGTCCCAAAACTACTCAAAATGACCCCCGGAAATTGCGAGTTTCAGAAGGTCCCGCCCCCTTGTTCGTGACGTCACGCCAGGACGTCTTTGCCTTGCTCTAGAATCAAAACAATGGCTTCAGATTCGCAGAAGATGCTTTCTTGTTACTCATCCAGTTATGAATATGATTCAAATAGTTCTGAAGAGGAAAGCATAAATGTTTGCAATCGATTAAAGAAGTCCTTCCGTATCAATTTGAGCCGTCAGAGCTCCAATGTAGCATCCCAGAAAATGCACAAGATGGCGCACAAACTCCGTTCACTCATTTGTCTGCTGGGAATTTGTGTCAACTAGAATCAAATATCCCATCAATCAGGCTCCACAAATAACGCGCACAAGCCATCTGTACACTTGACGCAAAAAGCTATCAACCTAGCTAAACAGAACAAAATTGTTGAGGAACTAAGTAAAATTATTACAGAGAAAGCACCTCCAAGGGATCATTCCTCAAGATGGTGGAAGAAGAAGGCTACGTTGCTCATCAGGCGTTGAATACTGATGAAATCGGCCACGCCATTCCATCAAGACATCAACGACCATCACAAAGGTAAATAAAACAAATTTATTATACAGTACAGTTAATTTCTTTAATTATAATTCCATAGCACATTTATTAGACATATAATAAGGTATATTTTGTCTAGTTTTAAGGCTTGGAAAATTAGAAAGTAGAAAATTATGTTTTATGGGGACCTTGGAATGTATTATTCTCATTTTAATGGTTTCATATGGGAAATACACTTTTGGGATACACACTTTTCACCTTACACTCTCTGCCTGGGAACCAATTAAGTTCGTAAGCCAAGGTATCACTGTATAAGAATGTCTTAATTCCGATCTTGAGGAATGAGCTGACCCCCAGATGAGAACTGCTGCTATCTGGGGAGCACATCTATTGTCGGTAAGCCTTATCGACTTCAATCAACGTGGAAAGGGGCACAAGCATGAGGAGGTCAAATACTGTAATACTAAATTTGTCAGCGCTGCATGATGTCGTCTGCCATGTTTGTTTTTTGTTCTTTTTTTTTTCTTCCACACGGTTGTTCTCCCCCGCCTGTGACGCAGCATGCGGTCGGCAGGTTTCTGGGTGATCAAGGTCGGGCTGTTAATTATCTTTGCGTGCCATTTCTATACCTGACAACACTCGCTGGTTGCTCAGGGGGGAACCGAGGCACTTCCCTGCTTGTTTTTTTTTTGTTGATGCGGAGCGGTCATTTCATGCATGAAAAATGTCAGTAAAAAAATATTGCGGTGTTGTGATTCATGGTTTAATGGACCGATTGGGGCTTGTAGAAGCACTAGCGATCTGTGAAAAATTGTTAAATGAGGAGACAATGACGAAATGTTTATCCCTAGCGCACTCCGAAAAGTACGAATGTGCGAACATTTATTTCACTTATTCACCGCCATTCCCGAATTTATTCGGGAATTGAAAAGCACTACGTGGAGCGCAATTCCCAAATTTGTCCGGGTTTTGACAATAATGCGCTGGTCAGACCTCCAACAATGCTCTTCCCATCCACAAGGGGGCAACATTTGCCTTTTGTACAGCCGCTCCCATGTCAAGCTCAGATACAGTGATACCTCGGTTTACAAACCCCTTGGATTACGAACTTTTCGGTTTACGAACGTTAAATTTATGAAAAATTTACCTTGGCATACAAACTATTTTTCGGGATACACACGGAGCGCCACAATGAGTGATATGTCGTTCGTGAATGAGCCTGTTCTCCTAACAAGAAAATGGCAGCCTACTTGTTTTTGTCCTCTATTCCCCACCCGAGTCTTCGGTTAAAGCCACGTGATTGGTCAAGAACGCAGCAGTGAGGGGGAGGGGTTGAAACATTAAAGCCAGACGACAGAGAGAGACTGATAAAATGAATAGAAAACTGTGAAATTTTGACTCGTTTCAACTTTGATATGAAAGTTTTACCTTGGCATACAAACTTTACCTTGGCATACAAACTTTTTTCGTATACGGAGCTGCCTCAATGAGTGATGTGTCATTCGCGAACGAGCCCGCAACAAAATGGCAGCCGACTGTTTTTGTCCTCTATTCCCCAGCCCTAGTCTTCGGTTAAAGCCACGTGATTGGTCAAGAACGCAGCAGTGGGGGGGGGGGGGGGTTCAACATTAAAGAGACAGGCAGACGACAGTGAGAGAGTTTCAACTTTGATAGGCAGAGTTTAGACTGCAAGGTTAAAATATCTCATCAATCAGGCTCCACAAATAACCCGCACAAGCCATCTGTACACTTGATTCAAAAAGCTATCAACCCAGCTAAACGGAAGACAATTGATGAGGAACTCGATAAAATGATCACAGAGAAAGCACCTACAAGGGATCATTCCTCAAGATGGTGAAAGAAGAAGGCTACGTTCCCCATCAGGTCTTTAATGCTGATGAAAGCGGCCACTCCATTCCATCAAGCCATCAACGACCATCACAAAGGTAAATAAAATGACTTTATTATATAGTACAGTTTATTTCTTTAATCATAATACAGTAGAACATTTATTATACATAAAATAAGGTATATTTTGTGTCGTTTTAAGGCTTAGAAACTTAGAAAGTAGTATGTTTTATGGGGACCTGGGAACGGATTATTCTCATTTTAATGGTTTCCTATGTGAAATTAGTTTTTGGGATACACACGTTTCGCCTTACACACACTGTCTGGGAACCAATTAAGTTTGTAAGCCAAAGTATCACTGGATGAGATATCTAATCACCCAAACCTTTAACTAAACCTTTATTTGAATTTGAGTTCATATCACCCTGCCCAGTGACGGCTTCATAAATGTGTGCGTGCAGCATGGGGGCTCGGACAAGTAGGCAATGGGTAGGTGGGCTTGCCTATTAACTAATGAGGTTTCCATAGTAGCGCAGCCATGCAGCCACGGTGGGAAGTGCAGCTGTGTTGTGTCTGGGCGACTCTGACAGGGCTCTAATCTCCGGCCTAACAAAACCAGACACCCCGCCGAGGCATGCGTGCTCCACACACACACATACGGCGACATTTTCACCGCAAACGACATCTTTTAGATTTTCTCTTGGCTAAATTAGCCGTATCTCCTAATTGGCCCCGCGTTATTCGGCACGGAAAATTACAGCATTTTTCTACAATTATGCTTGAAATGCATCTTTGCGTGTCCACTCCCACTCCTTCAATCATCTCACGTGAACAGTCTTCTCCTTTATGTTGATAAATATTCAATTAAGGCTAAAGGCGACATGTGTTTTTGAATCTGGTTGATGATTAGCATATGGCCATAACTGTATGTATTATCAATAAAGGATGAATGTTTTTCGTCATAATATTGAGATTGGATTGCTCAACACATTTAGCCTTTTTGAAAAATCAGCAATGAACACAACTTTTTTTAAATTTTCTTTGTTTTTAATTCATTTATTTTTGTATTTATGTATTTATTTATTGTTGTTTGCTTTATTTATTTATACATGTTGATTTATTTGCTTTTAATTTATTTACCTATACATTTATTTCTTGGTTTGTTTAATAATTAATTTATTGATTACTGATCATTAATTTAATAGTTATTATTTATCATTTATTTGTGTGTTATCTGTTTATTTGGTCATGATTTTTATTTATCTAGTTGTTGTTTGAGTTATTTATTCATGTGTTTGTGCATTTGCTATTTATTTCTTTACTTATTGGTTTAATTAATAATTAATGTATTGATTATTTTTCATTGATTTCATATTTATTATTTATTTGTGTCCATGTTTATTTATTTATTTATTTATTGTTTGAGTTATTTATTTATATATGTTTTGTTTGTGTATTTTCTATTTATTTATTTTCCTATTCATTTATTTATTGGTTTCTTGAATAAATAATGATTTTATTGCTTATTTATCATTTATTTAATATTTATTGTTTACTTGTGTGTGTGTTTATCTATTTACTTGGTAAATATTTTTATTTATCTATTTGTTGTTTGATTTATTTATATGTCTTTGTTTGTATATTTGCTATTTATTTGTTTATTTACATATTCATGTATTTAATATATTGGTTTGTTTTCAATTGATAATTGATTTATAATAATAATAATACATTACATTTCTAAGCGCCTTTCAAAACTCTCAAGGACACTGTACAGTCAGTCATTGATTATTTTTCATTCATGTAACATGTATTATTTACTTTATTATGTGTTTATCAATTTATTCTGTAATTATGTGTATTAATTTATGTGTTTATTGTTTGAGTTATGTATTTACTTATATATGTGTTTGTGTATTTGCTATTTATTTATGTATTTATTTTTTTCCCTATTTGTGTATTTATTGGTTTGGTTAATTAATAATTAATGTATTGATTATGTATCATTTATTTAATATTTATTATTTATTTATTGTGTGTGTTCATCTATTTATTTGGTATTTTCTTATTTATTTACTTATTTTGTTGTCTGTTTATTTATTTTGGGGGAGGAATGCAATCTCATCAAAATCCGACAACCCGCAGTCCACGGTTCATAATGGCAACAGTGACCCTATGATTTCTATTTTCTGATTTTTATTTTATTTTTTACGATGGGAAAGCTTGTTAGAAACTGCCAACCGGTTTTCAGAAAATGGATCGTGTTACACATTGAGATTCCACGAGTATTAAGGTCTCTCCAGTCCCAATGTGGCGGATGTTATTGTTTTTCATGGTAGCGCTCCACATACTAAGCAAGCATTGTTTTGCTTTGTGGTGTTTCTGTTGAATCCTCCCCCCGCCCCCCTGGATTGAATCCTCCCCTCCCTCCTCCTCACCTTCTTCCGTCCATTTTAAACACCCAATTTCTTTCTTTCATGGGAAGGATCGTGTCGATTGAATCATTTTCACAGGCGCGGTGGGCGGTAGGCGGCGAGGAGGAGGGGGGTCCGTGCTCACCGCGGGCCTGAAAACGAAATAAACTCCCGAATCAATTTGAGACAGGAGCAAGCTCGCTCGCCCACGCAAAGCTGGAATTGGTTTTGTTATTGAGAATTAAATGAAGTGTACTTTTTTTTAAACTCTCACTGCAGATCGCTGTCTTCTCTTTCCATGATCTCAGCTGACTCACATCCACTTTAATGAAAGCGACACCCTGCGAACTTGCTTGTTTGTTTTAAAGGACAACCGACATCTCCGGACAAGTTGTGTCCATAATTTGTAAAATGGCTTCACATGACTTCTACTGAGCGTATTTTAATAAGATTCCACCGCATATCACTATATTTTACGTTTTAAGACTCGCACTGAATATTCAGGAAGTCTTGTTTTTGAGTTGGTGACGAGTCCGTACGTGACGTCACTAAAGGACCGCCCCTGACCGTAAAAAAATATGCATCGTAGCGGTCCTTCCATCACGTCAATGTATTTTGCTGTACTTGTTTGGTCTGGGGACCTCGTGTTGCACCAGAAGAGGGCGTCCAAGCTCCATGGAAGGAATTTATCAGCCTGTGGAAACGGGCTGATTCATTCCTCACAACAGCTCGGTGGCCATTTTGTGCCTCTTTTTGGGTGAGATATTTCCCCCCAATGTTGCCTCAAATTGGCACAGAATAAATTCTTTAATCAATTGCATTGTATGCTTTCCTCTTCTCAACTATTTGAATCATATTCATAACTGGATGTGTAACAAGAAAGCATATTCTCCGAATCTGAAGCCATTGTTTTGATTCTCCAGCTATGCAAGACGTCGTGGCGTGGCGTCACGGACTGGGGGCGGGACTTTCTGAAAATGCCCAATTCGCAGCTCAATTTTTTTGCAGATTTTGGACACTTTAAGTCATTTTTATTGGTGTTTTGCATTTGAATAAAAATATCATACTGCGTGCGTGTTTTGGGTATTTTAGATGCTATAAAAAGTTTTTCTGATGTCAGTTAAGAAACAAAAAAAGTAACGTTGGTTGTCCTTTAAACGGGCGCCACCCATTTTCAACCTTTACACCGTCGCCTGATCTTAAGCAGCCTTGAAATTACCCGGCTAACGACACTTAAATCTAGCCGCCGTTTGTCCCGCTCTCGACATCTCCGCTTGGCGATTCAATCACAGCTCGGTCTTGCCGATCCGTCTGCAACCATTTTTCGTCACGGTTTAAGCATTTTCAGGAGTGCGGCATCCCATTATGAAAGACTTTGGGCAAGACGTAGGTCCCGCCCCTTGACCTGCCAATCATTGTCGGAAGCTTAACTCATTCACTGCCATTCCCAAATTTATTCGGGAATTGAAAATATGACGTGGAGCGCCATTCCCGAATTTGTTCGGGCTTTGTTGTTTTTTCATGCTTGGGTGCCGATAAAGCGCAGGCCAGACCTCTGGCAATGTTTTTCCCTTCCACAAGGGGGCGCCATATAAACCAATATGTAGGTATTGCATTCTAATTGTCCTTGCAGTCTACACTCTGCCTTTGAACTTATCAATAAAGTTGAAACAAGTTTCACTGTTTTTTAATCCATGTTCTCACCTTTTCACTTTTGTTTTTTTTCCACTTTTTTGTTTCAAGCTCTGTCGTCTCCCTTTCGTGTGTGTTAGTGTTTCTGTTTCTGTAACTCCTCCCCCCTGCTCACTGCTGCGTGTGTCTCCTCCCTCCTCTACCACAGATGTTGACCAATCAGTGTGTTTCCTGAAAAATAGTTTGGATGGCAAGATTGTATTCTCGCGAATTTAACATTCATAAGGCAAAAAGTTCGTTAGCTAAAGCATTCGTAAGCCGAGGTATCACTGTACAAATCACTCATTTGTATCTTCTCTTACTTCCAGGTGAACCACCCTCGACGGCTTCCCGCTACCCGTCTCCGGCCGAGCTGGACGCCTTTGCCAAGAAGACCGCCAACAACCCACTGTGCATCAAGATCTTTCCCTCGGACATCCGGGTACCGCAACACAAACAGCTGAACAAGACGGTCAACGGTTTGGACACCACAGGGCATCATAGCTACAGTCCCTACTCGCAACCCTACTCCGGAGGCTACCAGGGCTTGTTAGCCATCAGCAAGGCGTCGGTGGCGTCGGTTAAGGGTGTGGTGAAGAACTCTGAGGGGAAAAGGACCAAAGCGACACATAGTCAGTCTTGTCTGACGCCGTATAAAAATCCAACGAATAGCGGATATACCATCCGACACGGGCACAAGGCCTATCACGTCAACTCGTGTAAACCAGACGTTCCTGTGGAAACGCTTTGTTCTAGTGCCAGGATGCCCTCTGGAGAACACGGCCTGCTGCCTCACTCCGAGCTGGCGGAGGTTCAGAGCCTGATGAGGCAGCTGAACAGAGTCTCCCGGCCAGGGGGCGATACGAGGCCAAGCCCTTCTCTGCAGGCGGTGGCGGCCGTGGCGCGTTCGGATTTTAACGCCGGGGTTCCCCCGCCGCAAAGTAGCACGGCGTACGGCGGGGCGGTGGTCCCTACGCAGAGTGCCGCCCACGTAGCCCAAGCAGAGTATGCCGCGTGGCAACGTGGCCATCAGGTCTACCGACAGGGAGCGGCGAGGATGTACGACATCGCCGCGACCGACTCCGGCGTGGGACAATCTCCCGAATGCTGCCCGACATTGGCGTCCTCGTTTTACGGGGTGCGTCCACCCACGCAGGGTCACTTGTCCGTCAGACAATTCTTCACGCCGCTATGGGACGGCTTGAGCGCCACGCCCAATAGCAAATGCTACGCTTCTCAGGTGGCGGGTACTATGGCGCCCTCGCATTCCCAACTCCGCCATCATCACCAGACACATTTCCACCCTCCCCCTCTTCCAGTTCCTGTTCATCCTCAGGTACGAGTGCAATTTACAAAATTGGAAACATTCGACAGTCGTATAAGGTTAAAAATAAACTCAATTCGCTCATTCGAAAGTTGTCTCGTTATAGCGAACTTAATAAATTAACTCCTACTATTTAAATGGTTCGGGGAAGGAGCCCTGTTGCGAAAATCAGCCAGTAGTTGAGATCCCACACCCTTAAATGGGTTTGTAATTGCCTATAGAGGGCGGCAAAGAACTACATGTGTTGAAATTGAAGCGTTCAACTCACTTTCAATAGTTTCTTTGGCACCAAAATGCAACCAGATGGAACCAAAGCGTTATTGTTATTGCCAGAGCTAGAGTACAATGAAGAAAGAAAGGCACTTGTCAGAGAACAACACAATTACACTCCTACACCCCCCCCCCGCTCCCTCGAACAACTGTGAATCGGCAACTTTTTTGACTCCCAAACCGCAAATATGAGGGGTTTCAAAAATACATATTCGCATATTCACAATAAAAACAGATTTGGAATACAGTGATATCTTGGCTTACGAACGTAATTGGTTCCCAGACAGTGTAGAAGGTCAAAAGTGTGTATCCCAAAAATTAATTTCCC
Source organism: Hippocampus bargibanti (assembly GCF_051943395.1). NCBI lineage: Eukaryota > Metazoa > Chordata > Actinopteri > Syngnathiformes > Syngnathidae > Hippocampus > Hippocampus bargibanti. The sequence continues at coordinate 11,610,383 of NC_142751.1, read as the reverse complement.
ATAGGAAACCATTAAAATGAGAATAATCCGTTCCCAGGTCGCCATAAAACATAAATTTCTACTTTCTAATTTTCTAAGCCTTAAAACTACACAAAATATACCCTTAGTTTATGAATAATAAATGTGCTATGGTATTATGATTAAAGAAATAAACTGTACTGTATAATCAAGTCATGTTATTTACCTTTGTGATGGTCGTTGATGGCTTGATGGAATGGAGTAGCTGGTTTGGCCACCTCCATTTCAAGCTCAGATAACTCCAGACCCATATAACTAAGAAGAGAGTATAAGATTTCTACGGCTGAACTGAATGTTTATGTAGTCCTAAAACGTAATATTCTGTGAATCTAGCAATTTGAGTGAAAATGACAAAAATACCCTGGCACTGGAGTGGACACATTTTTTGCACATCGTCTGGCAGTGAATAAGTTAAGAACATAACAAAAAAATATATATAGTTAATTGACCGCATTTGTTCTTTTTACATTGCTACCCAATCCTCAGGTCTACGGCATAGAGCAAAATGTCTGCTGCGGGCCAGCGTGCGCGAGTCTATGCCATGCGGCAGCACTCAGCAGGAGTCTGCAGTCTCTGGAGTCCCTCATCAGTGAAATCCAGCCGCCCTGCATCAAAGAGCGCATGCTGGGCCGCGGGTACGAGGCCGCCGGGACGCAGCAGATGCTGGAGCAACAGCAACCTCATCATCATCATCATCATCATCACGCCCACATCCAGCTTCCAGTCTACAGATGAGATGCGAGGTGACCGACGCCAACTCGCTTTGCTATCCAGTCTGACCCCCGTTTGTACACCAAAATCTTCAGGAATTATCATCAAAACACTAATTTGGAATTGTAGTATGTCAAGAAGACCATACAGGCGGTATCTGCACAGATCCAATCCGCTAATTGACAAGTGCAACCGGGGTGGCTTGGCCATGAAGTGCTGCCCACGCGAATGAAAATTCAATCCGTGCTTTTAGCCTCGATACGGGGGCTCCTTTTTTTTCCACTCCAATGCTCGAGGTTCTGCAAGGAGTGGCCACTTATCTGGTCGCAGCGAATGAGTTAACACTGCACTTAAAAATACGGCAAAAATAAATAAGTAAGAATAATAAATTACTGTATTTTCTGCACTATAAGGCGCACCGAAAAGAAACTATTTTTTTTCCTCAAAAGCTGACCATGACTACTCATAATCCGGTGCGCATTCTGTATTGAAAACGTTTTAAAATGTCATTCATTGAAGGCGCCCCCCTTATAATGCGGTGCACCTTATGTATGGAAAATATTTTTAAATATGTCATTTGTTGCACCTTATAGTCCAGAAAATATGGTAACTGTATTGAATGATTCAAGTGAAAAGAAGAAGAAGAAGAAACCATGCTAATGTATTGAACGGAAACGCTAAATACAAATGAAGTGTACTTGGGCAGGGATTTTTTTTTTGCATGCATTTTTGAATCATTAATCCGTTCTTTGACATTTTCTCCCCCGTGAAATTCAAGGTTGAATTCCAAATTCCGAATGTTCGCCATTAGTTTTTGGTCACCTATGTGTGAATGGACTTTGCAGGAAAACGATAATCATGAGGCGAGATGCTGGTTATTCTTAGCATTGTTGTGAAGCGCTAACAATGAGCATTATCTGCCATAATAATAATAATAATAATAATAATAATAATATTTACAATAATTATATTTACAATAATAATAAACACAGAATTACTGTACTTCTCCAATATGATTCTTGTGCTTATGACATGGAAGTGGGGGCGTGATTAACGTTGTGAATACAGTGATACCTCGGTTTACGAACCCCTCGGCTTACGAACTTTTTGGTTTACGAACGTTAAATTTATGAAAATTTTACCTTGGCGTACAAACTATTTTTTGGGGTGCACACAGAGCTGCCACAATGAGTGATGTCGTTCGCAAACGAGCGTGTTCTCCTAACATCAAAAAGGCACCCGGCTGTTTTTGTCCTCTATTCCCCGCCCTCAATCATCGGTTAAAGCCATGTGATTGGTCAAGAACGCAGCAGTGAGTGGACGTGGTTTAAACATTAAAGAGACAGGCAGACGACAGTGAGAGAGTTTCATCTTTGATAGTTCAAAGGCAGAGTGTAGACTGGAAGGTTAAAATAAACAACCCGCACGAGCCATCTGTACACTTGATGCAAAAAGCTATCAACCCAGCTCAACAGAACACAATTGATGATGAACTACGTAAAATTATCGCAGAAAAAGTACGTACAAGGGGTCATTCCTCAAGATGGTGAAAGGTTACGTTCCTCATCTAGTGTTTAATGCTGAGGAAACCGGCCACTCCATTCCATCAACGACTATCACAAAGGTAAATAAAACGACTTTATTATACAGTAGTTTATTTCTTTAATTATAATACTATAGCACATTTATTATACATAAAATAAGGTATATACAGTAAAGTCTCGTTATATCGATATCGGATATATCGATAGTCCCGGTTATATCGATACTATTTCTATGCACGCACGGAGAAAATTACATGCAAACAGGGTCGGATATATCGATAGTCCCGGTTATATCGATATTTTTTCGGACTCCCTTGAATATCGATATAACGAGACTTTACTGTATATTGTGTGTAGTTTTAGAAAATTAGAAAGTAGAAAATTATATTTTATGGGGACCTGGGAACGGATTATTCTCATTTTAATGGTTTCCTATGGGAAATTAATTTTTGGGATACACACTTTTCACCTTACACACTCTGTAGGGGAACCAATTAAGTTCGTAAGCCAAGGTATCACTGCATTTGTTTTTCCTGTATCACACATTACTCTCAATGATAAATATGTCACATTTTTAACGCCATTGTTGATTTTAAAGTTGTCCGCCGCAGGTTCAGGCCAAGCAGAATGTGCCCGTTGATTGTTTTTTTTTCTCTTTTTTTGTTTCTTTTGGGGGTCATTTTAAAAGCCTCGCATTCACTGGACTTACTGAAGTTACACTTTCAATCCAAGAGCACGAAATTCTCCCTTTTATGAGATGTTGCTAAAATTTCATTGCGGCTCTTGGGGGAGTGGATGGCATGAGACTGTGCAGGTGTACCGATAGGGTGATTTCCTCTCCGCAACTCTGGAATGTCGTGCCGACTACACGTAATCGAAAACTTGCTCGTCTGTCCGCACTGCTTGTATGATATTTATTTATGTTGACTTGTATAGGGACTGGGGATTTTTTAAAAAAAAGTGTCTCTATAATTATTAAGTGCAATTATGATATCTATGGACATAATGTTGAAATATGTGTGTACCTGTACATCTTGTATGTATGTTTTGACCTGTCCCCTTTTTTTGCCCTCAGCTTCCTCATGAGGATTGTCAAGTAAATGACATTTTCTAGATTCAAATAATTGTCTTTTTTTTTTTACATATTTTACAAAGATTCCACGGCATATAGCTAGATTTTACGTTTTAAGACTCGCGCTGAATATTCAGTCTTGTTTTCGAGTTACGACGATGCCTGACGTGACATCAAGGAAAACACATAAATAACATGATGGTGAATCATTGTGTGTTGCACTAAGACTACTATTTGATACTAGTCGACACAAATTCCCAGCAGACAAATCAGCCCATTTTCAACGGAGCTTGGGCGCCATCTTGTGCTACATTGCTGTCATTGACGGCTCGAATTGATATGAGAGGACTCCTTTAATCGATTGCAAACATGTATGCTTTCCTCTTCAGAACTATTTGAATCATATTCATAACTGGATGAGTAACAAGAAAGCATCTTCTCCGAATCTGAAGCCATTGTTTTGATTCTCAAGCAAGGCAAGACGACATCCTGGCGTGATGTCACGAACAAGAGGGCGGGACCTTCTGAAACTCGCCATTTCCAAGGTCATTTTTTTTTTTAGTTTTGGGACACTTTAGGTCATTTTTATTGGTGTTTTGCATTTGACAAAAAATATCAGCCTGTGTGTTTTGGGTATTTTAGATGCTATAAAACGTTTTTTCTGATGTCAGTTAGGAAACCGAAAAAATGGTGTCGGTTGTCCTTTAAGCAAAGGCCATTTGAATAAATCAACATAGCATGAAAATGAAATCAATTATTTCACGGCAGCATTAGCTCGTCTATATTACAACACAAATGACCCATACAAAACATGTAATAGCATTCTGCTCACTATTCAGATTCTAAATCAGCAATCCGGGCTTGATAAGTAATAATCCAAGCTTTAAAGGTCAGTGTTGTTGTCATTGAGGCAGTGTTGTGTCGGCTAGTGATTTGCTGATTTGAGCCTATTGTGTAGCAGGTTTGGACGCCGGGGTGTTTTTCATGCTATTTATCTGTCAAGACAGGGCCAGGCGCCGCGCTGATAAACCAACCTGGAACACAGACATGCTCTCCTCCACTCCTCTCTTCTTTCTCGCTGACGATTAGTCCAGGCGCCCTGCTCCTCCGGGAAGGCAACCGGAGCCGTTCCGACCTCCTGGGACATGCTTTCAGATAAGGTTGTTCCTGCAGAAGGAAGGAGGAGGAGAGTTGATCTGGTGGGATTAGTGCAGGGGAAATGAAAGAGAAAGGAAAGGTGATCCTAATCTCTTTTTTTTTCTCCCCATGAAGATGAGAGGTTAAATTGTCTTCCAATAAAGCTCCTAAATTATATGCAGAATAAATGAGTACAATGGCGTCTTGAGACGTGTAAAAATCACGATTCAATCACGCATATAACATCATTAAATAAAATATAAATAATTCAACAGTTTAGGCATCAGTACGTAATTTATCGTGAAAAAAGATCATGTGACTGTAAAGTGTCCTTGAGAGTTTTGAAAGGCACTTATAAATAAAATGTATTATTATTATTATTATTATTATTATTATTATTATTATTATTATACAATCCGAGACCACCGTTAGTTAGTATGCTGACACAAAAAGTTCTCACACTACTTTAAATGACTCAGTAAGATTTAACATTACCAGGTTGTTTTTTTTTGTTAGTTTTTTAGCAGATGAGTCCACAGGAAAGACTGAGGTAAAATTATTGAACCCCTGCAATCTCAGCAACGTGAGCATGGACGTGCTAACTAGCCCATCTCAGTGTTTCCCATGTATTTGACTATTTCATCTGATTGCATCTGTGCAATTTTTTTTCCCCAGGAAGAGTTGCAAAATAAACTTGACAGCACTCTGCAAGAAAAATTAAGCATCCAAGTCATGTACATGTTAACGGAGGGAGTTTGAAAACAGCATTGAGAAGTGTCTGTTTCTGTTGTATTTTCACATGTTGCTGGTAAAACATACGTTCACTCTTTCTTAAATATTGCCATACAAGTTATTAGAGTACTCTGGAAAGATATGCATGTCAAAATTTGAAATGGGCAATTGTGATGATACAGAAAACACAGTGTGCACGCCTATTATACTTACAGGGTTGTTTAGCTGACAGGAAAATCCACGATGTTAACCTGATTACTGGTCGAAGCAAACAAGCACTGCCATCTACAGTCCAAACAACGAACAGTCAGACTATCCTGTGATATAATTTATAATAAAACACCTGTAAAGCCAAACAGTGAGGACGTCCATTTTCCTGTGTATCTATACTTCCTTACTATACTATCCTAAGATTATTTTTAGTACTAATACACGAAGCCGAACTCTACGTTGACGCCATTATCAGCAAACACCGCATAAAAACGATGATTTAATAGAACTACTCTTCTTTTGCCGTATGAAATGATTTTAACCGAACGTGGCCTTTTCCTAACACATTTTATCGAGATAAATTTCACAGATAGACAGAAAAGGATCGACAGTTCTTTCGGGTAGGACTTTTTCCGGTTTGCGTTCCCGCACCAGGGGAGCATTGACGAATCAGAATGGAGTGCTGATACCACGTGATTTGCTCTGCCGGCTTTAGGGTGGGGCTTAAGTGTTGCTTTTCAGAATTGTGGGAAACAAGATAAACTAAGAGAGGCGTGAAGGAATTTGGATATGTCGTGTTTGATTTTGAACTCCAAGGGTTTAAGTTTACTTTTGGTTTTTTTTTTCAGTTTGAAACGTGACAAGGAGGGAAAACACAGTCGTTATCTTTTTCAATTTAAATTGGGACAATGACAACTAAAACACACACGTGACGTCATTGCATATAACACAATGGATGGAATACAGTGAGTTACTGCACACCTTTCGACCGTAAAAAAGTACTTAGCTTCTTGGTCATATACTAAAACCCGGTTGGGTAATAAAATACAATATACAGGTAATGACAAAAGTTAAAAGCTAGTTTTGCGCTGTATTTGCATTCATTACGTTCTTAACCCCATTTTTTTCGGTTTGCATTGTCGCCGATTGCAGCCGACCAATAAGAGTAGAGCAATGTCACGTGGTTTTTGTGACCCATTTGAGGACTTGTTTTTTATTAGAAAAAAAATCCTATTTTACAATAATGTGCAACAGAGTGAATTAGGTGAAAGGTAAAGGTAGCTCTAATATAGTAGCTACTGTCACAAAGCGTTAAACAGTGTTAAAATAAAATATTCACATCGTTCAAAACTTCACATGCAGACAATATCACTTTTAGGAAATGTGTGATTGTGTCAGAATTTCTTGTGTTTGTATCTTTTCTGACAATCTGGTCACTCACGTTAAGGCACTAGTTGTAATCATGAAATTTCGTTAAACTGCAACAGGAATGCTGCATTTAAAAAAAAATAGAAAATGTAACACTCAAAAACATAAGGCTTCATGATTTCTGTTATAAGGCAAAACAATAAAATAAATAAATTAAAATCACACATGGAAGGTCTGTGATTAAACTTTGTAGTCTAGCTCTGCATTGAGCCTCGCGTACATATCATAGATTGCGTCGACAGTGGGGGCAAAGTTGACCAGAAAGTGACGCAGGTTTTCTAAACATTCTTCCTCTTTTACATCCTCTCCTTTTGAAAGTGCCTTGAGAAAGTTGGACCTGTAGGGGGCCGCATACAGTGCCGTCTGCAAGAAAGAAAATAAAAAAAGGAGAAAGCATAAAGAAATAAATTAACATTTTTGACACATTTATAAATAAATAATAATAATAATAATAATAATAATAATCCATCTCATTTCATTTCCAAACGCCTTTCAAAACTCTCAAGGTCACTTTAAAGTCACAGGATAACGTTTTTCTGTGGGTGAGCAGTGGCAGCCACACGCACCAGCGTTCACTCAACCCGGAAGTACCTCAAATAGATAGAAAGCTAGCTAATATATAGCTAATAGCTAACCATCCAGATAGGCAGCCAGATAGATAGCTTATAGATAACTAGATAGCTAACATATAGCCAGCGAGAAAGATAGCAAATAGATAGCTAGCTAGGTAGCCAGTTAGACAGCAAATAGATAGCTAGCTAGGTAGCCAGCTAGATAGCAAATATCTAGCTAGCTAAATAGCCAGCTAGACTGCCATATAGACAGCTGGATAGCCAGATAATAATAATAATAATAATAATAATAATAATAATACATTTCATTTTTAAGCACCTTTCAAAACCCTCATGGTCACTTTACAGTCACAGGATACGTTTTTCTGTGGGTGAGCAGTGGCAGCCACACGCGCCAGCGTTCACTCAACCCGGAAGTAACTGAAATAGATAGAAAGCTAGCTAATATACAGCTAATAGCTAGCCAGATACATAGCTAATAGCTAACTAGATAGTCAATATAAAGCCAGCCAGTTAGATAGCAAATAGCTAGCTAGCTAGGTAGCCAGTTAGACAGCAAATAGATAGCTAGCTAGGTAGCCAGCTAGATAGCAAATATCTAGCTAGCTAAATAGCCAGCTAGCCAGCCATATAGACAGCTGGATAGCCAGATAATAATAATAACAATAATAATAATAATAAATAATAATAATTTTGGCATGTTCTGTTCGACCATAGTTTGTGGGTTTTCTCCAGGTACTCACGTTAAAAATCTTCTGCACAAGCCACCCGTGGTATCTCTTTAGCGCCTGATCATAGGCTTTGGTAATGTTGATCCGTATGAGGTTGGGCTGATTAAGATCTTGCTCGCCGTCCGCTAAACTCTGCAGTAAGATTTGGATGAAACGGAGTCCCCTTTAGGAACACAAACAAACGTATTATGAGTTAGATTGAGGTTTTTTTTTTTTTTTACCAATTTTGGGTGCACCCAAATCGTGCCATATTATAAATGAGGAAAACATGAACAAAGGAGAGAAAATCAACCACAACTTTTATAATTGCAATATTGACAATTCAGCGATTTTTTTATCCCTCTTGCTATGGGGTTTTGCAATCAGATTGCAGTGAGTGAATGTTGGCTCAACTTCAGAGAATCTACCGGTACAGTGATACCTTGGCTTACAAACTTAATTGGTTCCCAGACAGAGTGTGTAAGGCGAAAAGTGTGTATCCCAAAACATTATTTACCATAGGAAACCATTAAAATGAGAATAATCCGTTCTCAGGTGCCCATAAAACATAATTTCCTAAGCCTTATAACTACACAAAATATACTTTATTTTATGTATAATAAATGTGCCGTCTGGACTCCAATGTAGCATCCCAGAAAATGCACAAGATGGCGCCCAAGCTCCATTGGAAATGAGCTGATTTGTCTGCTGGGAATTTGTGTCAACTAGTATCAAATAGTAGTCTCGGTGCAACACACAACGATTCACCATCGCGTTATTTATGTGTTTTACTTGTAATTTCGCCATCAACGCGGATCAATACCAAGTTTTCAGACCAAACAAAGTACCCAAAATGCATTGTGGGTCGCTTTCTCAGTAAGGGCCGTTTGCCTCTGTGACGTCACTTAGGGGATCGTCATCAACTCGAAAACAAAACTTCCTGAATAGTCAGCGCGGGTCTTAAAACGTAAACTATAGCTATATGCGGTGGAATCTTTATAAAATATGCTCAGTAGAAGTCATTTGAAGTGATTTCACAAATTATGAAAACAACTTGTCCAGAGGCGTCGGTTGTCCTTTAATGTAGTATCCGCTACCTCACCTCTTGAGCCACATGAGAGCCAACGTAGCTCCCACTTTGGGCCATTCCGCGCCGAGGTCTTGCCGCTCTGCCTCCAAGATATGCTGCAACGTGACATATCGGTGTGGGTCCTTCAAGTATACTTCTTTAATTTTCTGTGGGCACAAGCACACCCAAAAAAAAAACATGTTGGACGCATATTCATCTCATATTACTCACAAACGCACACACAACTAAAGAAATATACACGTATCTGTGCATACACTCCATCAATCTGATTCACCTGTAGACACACACTCGCTCTCTCTCACCGTGATGTTGCCGTTTAAGTCTGACTTGATGAGTGAAAACACTTTGGAGCCCAAACAGTCTAGAGGACAAAAGTGACATTTAAATCTGTGAATTGTGGCTATTATGAAGAAAATTATGTTAAATTTGCCAATATTAATGACAAAAGAATAGCACCATTAAACTGCATGCAATAATGATAATAATAATAATAACAATACCAATACCAATAGCAACAATAATAATAATAATAATACATTTTGTTTCGAAGCGCCTTTCAAAGCTCTCATGGACACTTTACAGGCACGAGATAAGAACTTTTTTTCTGCGGGTGAGCAGCGGCAGCCTGATATCATTCAATATGTCAAAAAAAGTGGAATCATGTCATTTACCAAAATGTATGGTTTGTTAAGAGATGGTTTGGGTATTCAGAAAAATGCATAATTTTATGACAGAGTGGCATCACATCGTGTTGCCAAAAAAAAAAACACAAAAAGCGTGAATATGTACGTGAACTGTGAAACAGGATCGGAGTGTATGGGTAAGCAAGCTACTTTTTGTTTCTTCCATTGTGTATTTAAATGGAAATGTTCTGTGAATGCGTTTGAATATCATGCTTTTAATTATGTAAAACACTTGATCACCTTCCATGAATGCATGAATAAAACGTCTCGTCTTGCCTTTAAACGCGTTTTTGTTATGTGCACTGCGCACTGAACTATGTTCCTAACAGTCCCTCATAGTGTAATGAAATTTCCACGGAAAGCGCCACCAAAATTTATCGCTAACCGGCTGATTTCGGTGCTTGTCGTGCACTTCGGCCATGTGTCAACATTAAAAAAAACAAACACTTCTGTATCACGTGATCAGGATCACCAATGAGGTCTCATCTTAAAACCACTTCAGAAGCGTAAAGAAAAGTTGACTTTTTTTTTAAATGGTTGCTTACCGAAGAAGGACGGAAGGTGTGAAACGGTCTCCAGGAAGATTTTTGTATTAACGGAGTTGTCCGGGGGTAGCTCTCCGAATCGGTTGTCCAGGAGCAGAGACATTTTCTGCGTCTTCGACAACTGCTATGCGGACCAACACAA